>NC_134408.1:153145831-153366534 GCF_038048845.1 Mixophyes fleayi | reverse complement strand
TTACTGTGTGTATGGAGGGGAGGGGGGTCTGTACTGTGTGTATGGAGGGTAGGGGGTGGGGGGGTCTGTACTGTGTGTGTGTATGGAGGGGGGGGGGGTTCGACTGTGTGTATGGAGGGGGGGTTCTGTACTGTGTGTATGGAGGGGTAAGGGGGGTCTGTACTGTGTATGGAGGAGGAAGGGGGTCGTACTGTGTGTATGGAAGGGGGGGGGTCTGTACTGTGTATGGAGGAGGAAGGGGGTTGTACTGTGTGTATGGAGGAGGGGGGGGGGTCTGTACTGTGTGTATGGAGGAGGGGGGGGGGGTCTGTACTGTGTGTATGGAGGAGGGGGGGGGGTCTGTACTGTGTGTATGGAGGGGGGGGGGGTCTGTACTGTGTGTATGGAGGAGGGGGGGGGCTGTACTATGTGTATGGAGGAGGGGGGGTCTGTACTGTGTGTATGGAGGGGGGGGGTGTCTGTACTGTGTGTATGGAGGGGGGGGGGGGTCTGTACTGTGTGTATGGAGGGGGGGTTCTGTACTGTGTGTATGGAGGGGGGGGTCTGTACTGTGTGTATGGAGGGGGGGGGGGTCTGTACTGTGTGTATGGAGGGGGGGGGGTCTGTACTGTGTGTATGGAGGAGGGGGGGGTCTGTACTGTGTGTATGGAGGAGGGGGGGGTCGGTGTGTGCAGCTGCTGGCTCTGAGTGTCTGTGACAGGGGTGAGTACAGGATAATTATATGTTGCTCATTGCTAGGTATATTGCTCATTATTTCTTTCTGGTTGCAGCAATTCTTCGTTTTCTGACACTGTGTTTATTGCGCTGTGTGTGCTCCATTTTCCCCATACAGTGGAGGTGGATATTCCTCAGTGTACGCTGATGGTCTCTAGTATATTGTGCAGGAAGAAGTCAGATCTGTGCGCGTTATATACACAGTGCAACAAACCACACACTAGAGAAATACCCCAGTGTGAATGAGCCCTAAATATCCACTAAAATCATCCAGTGTGTTCTCTGAGCAGCTGTTTAGTAAAGAAATCTATAAGTGACATTATTTTTCATAAGAATAGAACTTGGGACCCATTGATGGAGACCAGTTTGGAGCGATGTGTATGAGATGTTGTTCTGTCCTTGGGGCTGGTTTGCGTCTGATGTGATACCCGTGATACGTGTTCTTATCCTGCTCACAGGCCACGCATGTGGTCAGTATGTTATTCCTATTAATGACCTTTTCCTGTTTGGTGCAGCTTGGTGGACAGATGTCCCAGGACGTCACGCTCACCGTACGCCTCGTCCGATCCTTCCAGCATCGCAACTTCCGACCGGTTGTTTATCATGACGTTGCCCTGGATCAAACTGTGCAGGAATTTCTAGAGCATATTAAAAAAGGTAACGTATGTCTCCTCCGTTACACATATGGTCTGTTACTTCTGTCATAGACCTGCTGATGGGCCTCCCCCCCCCTTTGTGGGCACTGCTCGCCCCTGGTCCACGGCACCGTAGTGCTGTGTACAGCAATAAGGGACGTAGGAGATACAGGGCACTGTGGTACTGAATACCCTAAGGGTGGTTCCCAGCTGCAGTAATATTATATACATCTGTAGAGTGGTGAGGGCTGGGTAATGCCTAGTATATTGTGTGGTATTTCAGCATTGTTATAACGTCTCTGATATTGTGTTTCCTGTCTCATTAATCTGTGTCCTGTGTTTATATACTGCTTGTAATATAAGCCCTCTGACCTACTGCTCATTGCAGACATTGCTGTACGGGATGGATTGCCGCCTCCGTTTAAGAAGCACTCGTATGGTGAGTCTTGGTTCTAGATGCGGACACGATCAGCCCATGTCTCTTGTTAATGATGATTCTTCTTTCTGCAGATACCATGAAGATCATTCACCAGGCGCATGGATCGAAGGTATGTGCATGATTGTTACACGTGTCAGTAGCGGAAGCCTCACTCGTATTATTACCTTTCTGTTTATGCGGAGACATTTCAGAACATTCTTACTTATGTGAAGATTTGAGTTCTGTTGTTCTTGACAGAGGTTTTATACTGACCCCAAAGAGTCCGGACAACTCTCCTCCCCAACGTCATTTCAAATGTTACTATCGGTAGTGATCCGGGTGTATTTGTAGAGCTCTTTGTCCTTTAACCCATTGACTGCCCAAAGTGGTCTCTGTATGAATCATGTGATGGAATTAATGGGGTCTGGAAGAGACAGTCATTACAGTTTGATATCACAAATTCTTATTTTCCTGATAATTACTGTTCTAGAGTTTATGCAGATTTTGTTCCTACTGCAGACGAATGAGCTAGTGGTGGGTTTGGAGGACGACGATAAGCTGATACTGCGGAGCGCGCAGACCTTGCGGGAGGCTGGAGTTGGTAAGATATTATTATAGTTGTATCACTCCCTTTTACTGTTTATCACTCTTATTATATACAAGTATATTCTACTTATTACCACTGATCAACAAATAACAACAAGCGTTTTTCATCTGTAATTAAGTTTAGAACTATTGGTTCTCTAGTTATTCAGCCCCTTGTGTTTATATTCGGTAGACGCCCCTGTTGGTGCGATTAGGCCGCTCCAGTGTGACACTAGCTGGATGCTTTTGGTTATTGTCCTGCTGGAACACATTCTAGGTCTCTTGCTCCATCTACTTTGATGTTTTCCAGTCCCTGAAGCAGACGAGCAGCCACAGAGTATTACGCCACAATCACGGTAGGGATAGTCGTCTCCGGATGATGTGCAGTGTTATAATGCTAAGGGCTATTAGACCATGACATCTCCCACCACATTGTACCTGCGATTTCTTCAACCATTTATTTATTGGAAGACTGTAAGTCCATCAGAGTGACCATACACCGCGTGATGACCTCTCCCAACGAGTGCCCATCTCACCCCGGCTTGTTTGTTGTACACAAACTCCGTTGTATCAGTTTCTCCATTACTTTATGATGGGCTAACCGTTCTTCTGGGAATATTAGAAGGATTTGAAATCTTATATCCTTCCCCCTGATTGTGCCTTTTTAATAACATTTTCTCATAGTTTTCTTTTTTTCTTTGATGTTCATGATGAAGCTCATGTTTAGAAATACATTGACAATTTATAGGACCTCTCTGTGTACCATCAGTTTATTGTGTGACCTCTGAAGACAACAGATTGCACTAGGTTTTATGTAGCTGTACCTCCGCAAAAGGGGAAAATTTATGTACTCAATCATTGTCCTTCATTTGGAACTAGGAAAATGCGTCAGTGGTACTTTATTGACTGTGTTTTGTGGTGAGAATTCCCAAATCCATTGTGATTTCCTGATGCAAAAAAGAGATGGGAATAGTTGTAGTACTTCTCCCGCAGACGGCGGGCCCCTCTCCAGAGCTGGAGGACCCAGAAAGATCACCGGGGTGCTCATGTCGCCCTTTTCGTGTTATGACTATTCAGTCTCGGGGACTCCCTTCCCCCGTTTCAACCTCTTGAACCTGTGAATGCTAGCTCCTAGGGTCAGCTTTTGGTGGTAATTAGAGCCCAGCTGGTAAACCATGTTTTCTTGTATTGACCTCCCTACCAGCTGCTGTCATTTTCATCCCAACCCTGTGACCAGTTCCGTGTCCTTGTATCTACACTTCACTATTTATTACATTACAAGTCTCTCAATACTTCAAAGGGATCTGGTGCAGATTGACCTCAGAATCAAAACTATATAATATGTTTAACATCCTCACCCAGGAAAAATAGTGTTTTCACATGTCTATTAGATGCCTATATTGTTTATAGAAATGTGTAATACACGAGTTCTCAATGTATGCTGGCAGTGGTCCTGCGAAACGCGTCGGTGTGAGACGTGACTCCATAATAGCCGTAAAGGTGATTAGTGACTGCAATGTGATACCTTGCCACATGTGGGCGCACTCTTCTTTCACCAGCATGTTACAAGATTACTGAACTATGATTTTAGGATGTATAATTCCTGGATTCATGTAGCAGAAAATAATTCTAGGTGATTGCAATGACACAATTTATTTTTGAAGTCACTTTGGGGTTTCTCTCAGTAGGTGAGTAACATTTATTCACCAATCCAGATTATACAGCGAGCACTGTGGTGTTTTTCCCTACGTGTCACACACTTGGAGACTTATGAATATTCCTACAAGTAATTTAAACACCAAAAATAGGTGAGACTTTGAAGTAAGAACACTTTATCTCCTTTGGACGTTACACAGCACGTTCCCCTAAAAGCTCAGTTTGGGGACTTCCAGCACATCCGCAGCAGTGGAATGACTTTCTTGGGGCATCACTAGAAGTATCGCCCTCCTCTTTTTGTGCTGGTGCCACTGTGGCAAATTAATTTTGTACGACTTGTAGACTGATGGCAGCTGACGTGAATCCCTGTTTCTCGAAGGAGAAAGTTTCTGAGAAGCAGATGCAGTTTGGGGGGTGACCAGCAGGGGGCACTCAGTGTCCAGGTAGAAGGATGTATCAGGATCTTAGTCTATTGTGTGTGAGCAGCTGGCATCAGTGTGGAGAAGGAAAACAGAGATCTAAATCTGAATGTATCTGCAGGGAGGTAATAGTCACACACAGTCTGCTCCGTCCTGTCCTACACATGTGCTGCAGGCATCCACTAGCCAACACGAGTCTGGCATGATGATAGTCTGCAGTGACAGGGAATATACATCATTATTTACTGCTCCATTGTCCTGGCCTGGCCCTCGGTCCTGTCTAGCAGGTGTGATGGGTTAAGGCTCCAGTCATTCCTGTTTGCACCATGCTCCAAGTTCTGCCCAGAATGCATAAATTACTGACATGGGTTTAAGGGAGCAGCTCCTTGACCTGTGGGGTGACAGCGTGATGACTGCTCAGACGCTGCTGTGCGTTGTGCAGCTGAGCTCTGTCCCATGTGGGTAATTAGAGGTGTTTGAAGGTATTGCAGGAGCAGCCAATTTGTCTCTTACTTTGCATATTCCTTAAGCTGTATGAATTAATCATCAGGCGAGATGAGACTTGACAAATGAAGAATGTAAAGTGTAAAATAATTCCACTGATCCGCCAGAAACTAAATGATGTATCTGTCTTCATGGCTGTGTCACAAATATGTATGTCGGAGCGCGGCCCGCGTGGCGGACGGGGCTGGGGGGCTAGTCGGAGCCCGGCGGGCGGGGCTAGTCGGAGCCTGGCGTGCGTGGCGGGCGGGGCTCGTCGGAGCCTGGCCCGCGTGGCGGACGGGACTGGGGGGGGCTCTTCGGAGCCCGGCCCGCTTGGGGGACGGGACTGGGGGGGGCCTGTCGGAGCCCGGCCCGCATGGCGAATGGGACTAGGGGGGGCGTGGCGGATGCCCAGAATGATACATTATAGTGTTCTTACATACCTATTTCATTGACTCTTATTATATTGTTATGAAAACATTGATTTAGTTTCTGCTGAGAGCTCATTTGAAGGGAAAATGAGGAAAAAAACATACAATTGTTTCAGGTCCGCTAATTAAACTACATTTTTCTTCCCACAGCCCATGAGACGGAGCTGGCTCTCTTCAGTGCTGCAGACTACAGACAGTACAAGAACAATCCCGTGTCCACTTGGTGACTGCCGTCCGGGCAGGATGTGAGGTAGATGCTGGATAACTCTGATAGACTTTCTGTAATAAACCTTCCTGTATGAGCGGACAGTGTGTTTTATGCATCTTTATTCGCCATCTACAGCAGCGGACCCCCGTCCACAGGATTTCCTCAGCGTGTAGTGACAGTCTGTGTCAGTGGAGAGCAATGTGTGGCCTCCAACTCCTACAAAAGGGCCACACATTGTTTTATGTTGTTTAAAGGGTTGGATTACCTATGGGCAATCGTGTCATTTAACGCCATCTGCTGGGCGGGCGTTTCTGGCAGAAAAGAGATCGGATGTAAGATGATCACATGCAGAGTGTGATCAGTAATGACAAGCAATACGTCAGCTGTAATTCCTTCATTAAAGTGAGACCCCGGTGGTACAGATGTCCAGTAACAAGGGCTTCTGTTGTCTAATCCACAATCCAGCCTGATGCCTTTCTGGTAGCAGCGGTGCCCAGGTCGCATTACGTGTCCACCTGACAGTTGTGTTCCTGACTTCTAATTGGTCATGGCCAGTGGCAGCACCAACCCAACATCAGGCACGGGTTTGGGGAATTAAGTGCCACTCAGCCAGCGTTACTCACAGCTCCAATCCATCCCCTTGTCTCCATCTCCCAGAGCGATGCTCCAATTGTTGGGAGTATTGGAGACGTGTGCTGCTTCCCACCTCTCATACCCCCTGGTCACCCAGCTCGAGTGCAGTGTATATAATCGGTTACTCTGACATCACCATCCAATCACACACTAACCTGCTACATAGACTGCAACCACACGGCGCTGTGTGTGACATCATACAGTCTGATTGGACCACTGTCTTATTACATAAAATATCACTTACTGCGTTTGTTTGATAATTAAGACTCTGCGCCTTTTTTCTCCCTTACAAGGTTGGCGCAGAGCACTGGGTATAATTGTGGCTTATTTCGCTTCCACAGAAATATCTTCATTTAGAAAGATTTGCTGGTTTACCGCAGAACGCACGGCTTCCTCTCCACAGAAACAAGTGAATGCCGGATAAATGCACTTTATTAAGGCACAGATCGTACAATCGGGTACAGGCACGAGGTGTACAGATAGCATTGTGCTTACGTATTGATAGTACAGAACTCAAGAACAGAAAATATAAAATTACAATCTTGGATATTTCTTTACTTGCATTAACTTACTAATGAAAGTGACACTTGAAGTTGCTGTGAGACGGGGTCATTGCTCTCCTGGAGCAGACACATATTGTAATACATAGTGAGAAGATTTATTACACATTGAACCCCCTGCACCCAGACCCGTAATGACTTTGATCTCAGATTTCCAGCAGGACACGGGCAGCGTCCATGAGGATTGTGCACTAGTCCTATTAGTACCTCAGTGTCTTCTACTGTCATAGTCATAGGAAGTGGCTGCGTTAACACTAATCATTCGGAGCGTCTGCAGAAAATATACAAATATAGAAATATAAAATGGACATTTACATTTTGTAACAGTGATTACAGGACCCTTCCCGTAATTAAACAGATACAGAACACAAAAAAATAGGTTTTCCTGACTTTTGTTTTCAAGGTTTCAATAAACACAGCAGTTACTTCGCCATTAGGGGGCAGCCTTCCTGTAAATAAATTACTAATATACAAAGTCTCTCTGTACATATTCATTTACTCAGGAAGAATGAGGTACATGGGTGACGTTACGTCACAGCGCAGTCATCGGTTTTTACACATGGATTGTATTCGCGGATGACCAATAATCTTTTCAGCAAGTCAATATAGACATTTGTAACGGAACAATATATAAATACATAAAGATATTTCTGGGATAAGGCAATGTGATTTTGGTATATAAGTTTGGAGGAATATCTATAAGGTTGGTCTTCTTGTACCCTTTGCAGGTAACAAGTTTACTTCTAATTGGTAAATTCCACTGTCCAGCCGTAAATAAGCCGGGAGCGGACGCCCTGATTGTTTCGTTCATTTAAACAATGCTGGAACATTCTCCCGAATCCTTGCAGGGATCCAGGACAGTCATCTTTCCACACTTCTTCTCCCACCCTCTCCGGATCTTCTGCAGCTTTGCGTTAATACATGGAAGAAGACAGACGATTCGCGCTATTATAATGATCAGTGGCAATACCAGCGTCAGGGTGAAGGTCGGCGGAAGGTAGAATTTGTACCGACGTCCATCGAAAGCTCGTCCCCACCCAAACGTCAGAGTGTGGATGCTGCTGATGACCAAGGCAGCAAATCCCAGCGTGGACTGAAAACAAAACAGATTTAAGGTTCAGACAAAGACTTTCACTGTCCGCATTAAAGCAACTTCCAGCACTTTTGTCATTAAGCCACAGAAACCTCGGATAAAATTCAGATTCCTGCAGTGTATAAAGCAGCAGTGGTCCCCTGACGACAGCAGAGCCAGGAATTAAGCGGTAACAGGTTCCACTTTGTGCGGCTTTGCTGTAGTCGTGAGACAAGAAAGACGCTAATTGGAGAAGAACTAAAGAACAGTCGTTATCAGAACTAGGAAACAAAAGCACAGAACACATTATAAATTCTCCTTTAGTTTCCTTTAACTTCTGCAGAGGGAATAAGGGGGAATAAGTCACATCCGTCTTTACCGGGTAGAGTTATCTGTTACTGTCACTACGGGTATAATACACACATCTATTCTGCATCACAAGTCAAACACTCCGCCCCAGATCTGGATCCAGTTGTATCTACTACAAGACTGCACCTTTACATGAAGAACACAAATCTCAATTACAAACCACGGCGTTGTCAGTAGATCACCAACTTATAGCTAACGAGGCATGCTGGGACTTGTAGTTTCATAAAAGCTGGAGAGCCACAGTTTGCTCAGGTCTGTCACATATGTTCCAGAAAGATTTAGCACTAATCCCACATGGTGATCTGCTTTAGTCTTGTCTGGGGAGTGTTCCATAAAAATGACTGCGTTACCCACTGAGGAAGCCAAACGCGTCGGGTACTTATAATATCACACTGTTACCTCTCTAATTTCAGTCATTCGTATGTTAAAGTTACCCTGTACAACCCTGCAGTATATGTTAGCACAATATAAATAAGATGCAATAATGATCATCTGTCAGAACCACATTGTTCTAGTACCATGTGATCTAAGTCTTCTTAGCTTTATACAATACTAATCGAAAGTCAGTGCCCCTGTCTACATGCTACAAAAGGAGAATTTTCACCCCGGATCCAGCCCCGTATAAATCTGGAAACAAAACAATAAAAGTATGAGGATTGGGTCATGAGTTCATCAAAACAGCTAAGTTTGTAACCCAGCGTCAAAGATCGCCATTGCTGAGAATCCTTACACTATCGTCTATACATCAGACAAATGTACTTCTCTAGTAAAATAGCTGAAAACTGCTGAAGTGGACGTTATTACTTTGACAACGGATATTAGTACACTACAAATAAACTGATATATTTCCATATTAGTTGAAGAGGGTTTCTGCCTCATGTGACCCCTGGCCTTTTCTCATGGAGAAGGGTTCTGGCACCGACACATTAGGGTTGGGGCTCACAACATAAGGAACAAGGTGCAAACCCCTTTTAAATGGCATTACACTCAGTTATTAATCCTCTTCTGGGTTTGTGTGAGGAGATGGTTATGAGCCGGATACCCAGCCCTGCGGCTGTTGTGGCCTTCCAGCTAGAACTCACCTGGATGAACGTGAACTCTCTCCAGTTCAGGGAATTTCCGACAGATGGTAAGGAAGAGACAGCCAAGAGGGACAAAATTCCAAGCGCCATAATTCCGACTGAGATATAAATCTCCATTCTCCAGACCTGCTCTTCCACCCAGGAATTGCTCACATTCTGCTTTACCTAGAAAAAAAACCAAAGCAGGAATGACAAGCATCAGAGTTATCGTGCATTTGTCTGTGCACCTGGGAATACAGAGTGTTGGAGACAGCTTCTGTGAATCAGAGCACAGGTCCCTCTTTCGTATAACTGTCCTATGAATGGCTCACCTGCTTGAAGGCCTCGTTGAGGATCTGGTAGCGGGCAGATCTACGCATGGGCAGACACAGGCTATACACTGCGTGCAGAGCCGCGCAGAAGAAGCTGACCAGGCCAATCTGTTTCCTGTGTAGCATCCACTCATCCAACCAGTCTGGAAATCGCCTATACTTCGTACCATAGCGCAGCTGGTAAATCGTGGCTAGGATTCCCGGCATGTAAACCAAAGACAGCAGAACGTAGGCCACACAAGGTACGGTAACGTTCATCACTTCGATGGGCATCTTGTAGAACGTGTTCTTGTTCTCCATCAGATACGGGTGCAGGACAACACGCACAAAGTTGTACAGATAGAAGAAGATGAAGAGGCAGAGAGCGAGGACCGATGGGATCTTCCAGAACGGCAGCAGACGCAGGGGGATGTTCTCAATCTCACGAGCTGCGCAGAGGGCTCCCATGTCCACCGGGATGAAGCCCATGCTGCGGGCGATGGAGGCTACGTGGCTCCTGGCTTCTGGGCTGTTGGAGCAGATCAAGACCTATGGTAGAAGAGACAGAGCTAAATACACAACTTTCTACAACATCGTTTTATCAGCTGCTTATTATTAATGATGGAAAATTACATGGCGGTGAGCAAGACAATGAAAATGTTGGTGTCGGCACAAAGTCACGCTGCATGGGGGCACGGTCACGCTGCATGGGGGCACGGTCACGCTGCATGGGGGCACGGTCACGCTGCATGGGGGCACGGTCACGCTGCATGGGGGCATGGTCACGCTACATGGGGGCATGGTCACATCATATTAGAGCACGCCATGTTCCCCAGGGGCCATGACCAACAAATGCAAACTGCTGGTCCACTCCTAGCTCTCCAATCCTAAACACCCCTACGCAATTCTACGCGCACCTGATGCTGGTGAGTGCAGCTTTGAAGGGGCATCTGGTAATGGGACATCTTCCAGCTGTCCTAAAAATATTTACGACAGGGCCCTGAAATCAGGACTGTCCCACCTAAAATTGGGACATGTGGAAGGTATTAGATGTGTAGAAGAACCTGGGAAACAGAATTGTAACACATCTAGATAACATAAATTATGAAAAAGACTAAACACAATATAAATGTTATTGAGTGATTATCACTGTACTATAGCTCGGCAGCGTTGCCTTGTGCCCAGGGGCCTGTATTATGTCATTGCGGAGGTGGTCGCTGATTCCGGAGCGTCACTCTCACCTGTTTATTACCATCCTTCGGACCGGACTGCAGAGCCCAGGCTGAGACCACGTTAAACGCTTTCACCACGGTGCATTGTGGGAAGAGGGAGGCCAGATATTCTGCATTGGACTCTCCATGAAGGTTGATCTCCAGGTTATTACTGACATCAATCAGCATTTTCCCCGACAGAGCCTCCGACAATGTGCTCAATGATGAATAATGCTCTCGGAAAACCGCCACAAACAGCAGCTCGGCGCGTTTCACCGCATCTTCTTGTAAGACCACCTCGGCATCGTCTGGGAAGAGACAGGCATTGCGTTTTGGGTTCCTACTTCCCACCACAACCTTGAATCCCGAATACGACAGACGTGTGGCCAGAGATCGTGCATAATTCCCGGTACCCAGAATCCCGATGGTGTCTCCATACGATGAGAAGCATGGAGAGGTGGAATCACCGTGCACGTTGTCCAACAAGGGCTTCGCCATGTCAGATTTCTCCATGCCTTAGTAATAAATACAAGAGGTTCAGGTCAGTGTGAAGAGTATTCCATACTGATGTGTAATAATGTTATAATATACAAGTGACATACATATAAAGTCCTGTAAATAATGTCTGTACAGATGGTGAGTTCTAATGTAGTCATTTCATTGTTATTTAGGAGACAACTAGTATAATGGATATTAGAAGTCATCTCAGATTTCTGTAATGTGTATAAAGTACGTCATCTTCTGTGCCTATATATGGTCACCAAATTCCTTGGTGATCTGGAATATCCTTATAAAATACAATAGGGAGCGTTATACCATAATGTCAGTCAGTAATTTCAACTTCTAATAATAGGGACATATATATACTTGGCAGACAGGAAGCTGGATACCCCTCAGACCGCCCCATAATACTTTCACTCTTGTGAGTATAAGTTTCTTCCACCTCCAGGATTCATGTTCTACCCAAACGCCGGACGCTCTGCAGGAAGTTTTCCAGCATTGATTATTACGGTCACATTCATTGTATATACTATATATATATCATTGTATATACTATATATATATATCATTGTATATACTATATATATATATCATTGTATATACTATATATTACATCTTCCTTATCTCCCCTCCCCCCTCCCCTGATACATCCTACCTCACACTGGACTCAGCCGTACACCATCTCTGACCCATGCACTAATATATACTGAGAATTATATCCAGGACACAGAATAAAGAAATTATACTGTGCAGGTGTCCATAATACAGAATAGCAGATACTGAGAAGAGAAGTGGTGCTGTGTAGGTGCCCATACACATCTAGTAAGGACTGGTGCTAGTGTCCAGTATAAGGAGGAGTACTACTGTGCCTATGGTCAGATTAATGTCAGAAACATCCAGGGACAGATTGAGAAGGCTGGATCATATCTACAGATCAGGGCAGTTGTACTTACACACCCACCTCCTGCACCAGTGCCCTAATAGTGCAGTGTACTCACAATGCCGGGTCACTCTCGCCCTCGGTGTACAGTCACGTTAGGTGTCCTCACCGTTACTCCATCCCTGAGAGTCTGCGGTCAGTCCCAGCAGCCGGGGTCCCAGTAAGATCTGACATGCTCATTATTTTTCTTGTTATCTCCCCCACTTAACCCTCTCCTTGCCACACACTGCTGACACAGGGTGTCTGGGCGTGGCTGGGCTCAGATAATGCAGAGTGTGCCCCCTCCCAAATCTGCCCCTCTGGTGCAACGTGATAACCATCCCCGTCTACCAAACACTATTATTCATCTAGCACTTTGCTCCCGTGACTTAAACACGTTACACACCAGAACTTCAATGTGTTCAGTAAAATGCATCATACATGTGTCTGGGACTTCACGACCCAAGTTTTAATGTAGAAATGATGGATACTTTTGACAATATCCAGACAGTCTATATGTAGTAAGTGTTTGTTCTGTAAAACCAGGCACATAGGAATGATGTAATAACGGCTGCTACATATCAGCATAGAATTAACTGTGTACGTCACATATGTGTAATAGAACATATTAATCTGAGGATCAGGTATGAAGGTTATGGCCAAAGTCTCTATTTACAGTTTTATATTGGGGTTTACAGACTTATATTGGGGTTTACAGACTTATATTGGGGTTTACAGACTTATATTGGGGTTTATAGACTTTGAGGGAAACGGATAAATATAATTAAAACAGAAATAAAATAAATAGAATTGCAGTGTCAGCAGTTTATAATGCAGGAAAACATGGCCTGCTGGGAGGAACAACATGGCAGGTTACAAGGGATAGTGAAGGGTTTAGTTAAGAACAAGCAGAGGCATCACAACAGATCATCATTTCAGGATATTACTGGTTTATCACATGATCCAGATAGAGGAGAGAGAACACAACAGAACTGCAGCCAGGTTATTTAACACAAATAAACTGAGGGTGCTGTGACCGTGACGTGCGCCCCTATTTACCAGGGCTATTTAAATATTAATACTGGACTTAACTGACTATCAATCATGTGGTTAATCATAGCATCCAATAGGAAATCTGAAGTAAGCTTCAATTAGTGTTGCACAGTTATATACACAGTAGGGGCAGGAGTGTGGAGGACAGATATATACACAGTAGGGGCAGGAGTGTGGAGGACAGATATATACACAGTAGGGAGCAGCGGTGTGGAGGACAGATATATACACAGTAGGGAGCAGCGGTGTGGGGGACAGATATATACACAGTAGAAGCAGCGGTGTGGAGGACAGATATATACACAGTAGGGAGCAGCGGTGTGGAGGACAGATATATACACAGTAGGGAGCAGCGGTGTGGGGGACAGATATATACACAGTAGAAGCAGCAGTGTGGAGGACAGATATATACACAGTAGGGGCAGGAGTGTGGAGGACAGATATATACACAGTAGGGAGCAGCAGTGTGGGGGACAGATATATACACAGTAGGGGCAGGAGTGTGGAGGACAGATATATACACAGTAGGGGCAGGAGTGTGGGGGACAGATATATACACAGTAGGGGCAGGAGTGTGGGGAACAGATATATACACAGTAGGGAGCAGCGGTGTGGAGGACAGATAAATACACAATAGTGAGCAGCAGTGTGGAGGACAGATACATACACAGTAGGGAGCAGGAGTGTTGGGGACAGATATATACACAGTAGGGAGCAGCGGTGTGTGGGACAGATATATACACAGTAGGGAGCAGGAGTGTGGAGGACAGATATATACACAGTAGGGAGCAGCGGTGTGGGGGACAGATATATACACAGTAGTGAGCAGCAGTGTGGAGGACAGATATATACACAGTAGGGAGCAGGAGTGTTGGGGACAGATATATACACAGTAGGGAGCAGCGGTGTAGGGGACAGATATATACACAGTAGGGAGCAGCGGTGTGGAGGACAGATATATACACAGTAGGGAGCAGCGGTGTGGGGGACAGATATATACACAGTAGAAGCAGCGGTGTGGAGGACAGATATATACACAGTAGGGAGCAGCGGTGTGGAGGACAGATATATACACAGTAGGGAGCAGCGGTGTGGGGGACAGATATATACACAGTAGAAGCAGCAGTGTGGAGGACAGATATATACACAGTAGGGGCAGGAGTGTGGAGGACAGATATATACACAGTAGGGGCAGGAGTGTGGGGGACAGATATATACACAGTAGGGGCAGGAGTGTGGGGAACAGATATATACACAGTAGGGAGCAGCGGTGTGGAGGACAGATAAATACACAATAGTGAGCAGCAGTGTGGAGGACAGATACATACACAGTAGGGAGCAGGAGTGTTGGGGACAGATATATACACAGTAGGGAGCAGCGGTGTGTGGGACAGATATATACACAGTAGGGAGCAGGAGTGTGGAGGACAGATATATACACAGTAGGGAGCAGCGGTGTGGGGGACAGATATATACACAGTAGTGAGCAGCAGTGTGGAGGACAGATATATACACAGTAGGGAGCAGGAGTGTTGGGGACAGATATATACACAGTAGGGAGCAGCGGTGTAGGGGACAGATATATACACAGTAGGGAGCAGCGGTGTGGGGGACAGATATATACACAGTAGGGAGCAGCGGTGTGGAGGACAGATATATACACAGTAGGGAGCAACGGTGTGGGGGACAGATATATATACACAGTAGGGAGCAGCAGTGTGGAGGACAGATATATACACAGTAGGGAGCAGCAGTGTGGGGGACAGATATATACACAGTAGGGAGCAGCGGTGTGGACGACAGATATATACACAGTAGGGGGCAGGAGTGTTGGGGACAGATATATACACAGTAGGGAGCAGCGGTGTGGAGGACAGATATATACACAGTAGGGAGCAGGAGTGTGGGGGACAGATATATACACAGTAGGGAGCAGCAGTGTGGAGGACAGATAAATACACAATAGTGAGCAGCAGTGTGGAGGACAGATATATACACAGTAGGGAGCAGCAGTGTGGAGGACAGATATATACACAGTAGGGGGCAGGAGTGTGTGGGACAGATATATACACAGTAGGGAGCAGGAGTGTGTGGGACAGATATATACACAGTAGGGAGCAGCGGTGTGTGGGACAGATATATACACAGTAGGGAGCAGCAGTGTTGGGGACAGATATATACACAGTAGGGAGCAGGAGTGTGTGGGACAGATATATACACAGTAGGGAGCAGGAGTGTGTAGGACAGATATATACACAGTAGGGAGCAGCGGTGTGGGGGACAGATATATACACAGTAGGGAGCAGGAGTGTGGAGGACCGATATATACACAGTAGGGAGCAGGAGTGTGTGGGACAGATATATACACAGTAGGGAGCAGCAGTGTGGAGGACAGATATATACACAGTAGGGAGCAGGAGTGTGGGGGACAGATATATACACAGTAGGGAGCAGCAGTGTGGGGAACAGATATATACACAGTAGGGAGCAGCAGTGTGGAGGACAGATATATACACAGTAGGGAGCAGCGGTGTGGAGGACAGATATATACACAGTAGGGGCAGGAGTGTGTGGGACAGATATATACACAGTAGGGAGCAGCAGTGTGGGGAACAGATATATACACAGTAGGGAGCAGCAGTGTGGAGGACAGATATATACACAGTAGGGAGCAGCGGTGTGGAGGACAGATATATACACAGTAGGGAGCAGGAGTGTGTGGGACAGATATATACACAGTAGGGAGCAGCAGTGTGGAGGACAGATATATACACAGTAGAGAGCAGCAGTGTGTGGGACAGATATATACACAGTAGAAGCAGCAGTGTGGAGGACAGATATATACACAGTAGGGAGCAGGAGTGTTGGGGACAGATATATACACAGTAGGGAGCAGGAGTGTGGAGGACAGATATATACACAGTAGGGAGCAGCGGTGTGGGGGACAGATATATACACAGTAGGGAGCAGCGGTGTGGAGGACAGATATATACACAGTAGGGAACAGCGGTGTGGGGGACAGATATATACACAGTAGGGAGCAGGAGTGTGGGGGACATATATACACAGTAGGGGACAGGAGTGTGGAGGACAGATATATACACAGTAGGGAGCAGCAGTGTGGATGACAGATATATACACAGTAGGGAGCAGCGGTGAGGAGGACAGATATATACACAGTAGGGAGCAACGGTGTGGGGTACAAATATATACACAGTAGGGAGCAATGGTGTGGGGGACAGATATATACACAGTAGGGAGGGCAGGGGTGTGGGGGACAGTTATATACACAGTAGGGAGCACCGGTGTGGGGTACAGATATATACACAGTAGGGAGCAGCAGTGTGGATGACAGATATATACGCAGTAGGGAGGCAGGAGTTTGGGGGACAGTTATATACACAGTAGGGAGCACCGGTGTGGGGTACAGATATATACACAGTAGGGAGCAGCGGTGTGGGGGACAGATATATACACAGTAGGGAGGGCAGGGGTGTGGGGGACAGTTATATACACAGTAGGGAGCACCGGTGTGGGGTACAGATATATACACAGTAGGGAGCAGCAGTGTGGATGACAGATATATACACAGTAGGGAGCAGCAGTTTGGATGACAGATATTTACACAGTAGGTTGCAGCGGTGTGGGGGACAGATATATACACAGTAGGGAGGCAGGGGTGTGGGGGACAGTTATATACACAGTAGGGAGCACCGGTGTGGATGACAAATATATACACAGTAGGGAGCAGCGGTGTGGGAGACAGATATATACACAGTAGGGAGCAGCGGTGTGGGAGACAAATATATACACAGTAGGGAGCAGCGGTGTGGAAGACAGATATATACACAGTAGGAGCAGCGGTGTGGAGGACAGATATATACACAGTAGGGAGCAGCAGTGTGGAGGACAGATATATACACAGTAGGGAGCAGCAGTGTGGGGGACAGATATATACACAGTAGGGAGCAGGAGTGTGGAGGACAGATATATACACAGTAGGGAGCAGCAGTGTGGAGGACAGATATATACACAGTAGGGAGCAGGAGTGTGGAGGACAGATATATACACAGTAGAAGCAGCGGTGTGGAGGACAGATATATACACAGTAGGGAGCAGGAGTGTGGAGGACAGATATATACACAGTAGAAGCAGCGGTGTGGAGGACAGATATATACACAGTAGGGAGCAGGAGTGTGGAGGACAGATATATACACAGTAGGGAGCAGCAGTGTGGAGGACAGATATATACACAGTAGGGAGCAGCGGTGTGGGGGACAGATATATACACAGTAGGGAGCAGCAGTGTGGAGGACAGATATATACACAGTAGGGAGCAGCAGTGTGGAGGACAGATATATACACAGTAGAAGCAGCGGAGTGGGGGACAGATATATACACAGTAGGGAGCAGCGGTGTGGGGAACAGATATATACACAGTAGGGAGCAGCAGTGTGGAGGACAGATATATACACAGTAGAAGCAGCGGTGTGGGGGACAGATATATACACAGTAGGGAGCAGCGGTGTGGGGAATAGATATATACACAGTAGAAGCAGCGGTGTGGGGAATAGATATATACACAGTAGAAGCAGCGGTGTGGAGGACAGATATATACACAGTAGGGAGCAGCAGTGTGGAGGACAGATATATACACAGTAGAAGCAGCGGTGTGGGGGACAGATATATACACAGTAGGGAGCAGCGGTGTGGGGAACAGATATATACACAGTAGAAGCAGCGGTGTGGAGGACAGATATATACACAGTAGGGAGCAGCAGTGTGGAGGACAGATATATACACAGTAGGGAGCAGCAGTGTGGAGGACAGATATATACACAGTAGAAGCAGCGGTGTGGAGGACATACAGAGCCGGATTAAGGGGGGGGGGGGGGGCACAGGGGCCACGTGCCCCGCTTCCCCCCTCTCAGGGGCCTCCTGACCGATGGCAGCTGCCGTTTTTTGCAATTTAAAAAAGAAAAGACCTGCAGCTGATCCCTCTCTTACCTTATGTGTGTTTGTGTCTGTCTCCTCCCTGCTCTACATGCGTGTGTGTGTTTCTGGGATCGTTCTCTCTGGCCTCCCTCTGACAAGTCACGTGACCTAGTGATGGGTAGTTAATGAATGATCAGTTCAAAATGAACTAATCTTTTAAAGTGAACTAACTCATTTAGTTCACAGCTCTGGCAAAGATTAGTTCACCAGGAACTAAACCAAGTGGGAGGAGTTAGAGATAAAGCAGAGCAGCTCCAGCAGCCGCACTCACTGTCTCGCTCACACTGGCTCATTAGTTCCTAACTGTAAAAGGAAAGTAGAAAGCTCAACACAGTCCATGAATTACAAATCTAATTAAAAAAAAAACATCTGACATTGCACTGACTAGCTAAAGCCTATGTGTGAGTGTGAGTGTGAGTGTCTGTGTGTTCCAGCTACCCACGATTTTGTGATAAAATCACTGTCCTATTATTCTGGCTTTGTTACTGGGTCCTGATCTCCCCTCTCCCTACACTTCCTATCTGTGCTAAATATGCTACTGGGTTTGTAGGTGCTAATACAGCAGTGCTGCTATTCAGGTCTCTCCTGTAATACTCATGAGTCAGTACCTCTAAACTACCACAGGTGGCGCTGCTGTGCTCAGACATTGTATGGGACTCTTTGGAGCTGATCACTGAACTATGAGTCATTCTCCTGGCTCAGGAGTTCATTAGTTCATCTAGTTCTTTTGGCTCTTTTGACTCATTTGACTCTTCTGGCTCTTTTGACTCATTCCCTTACCTGTCATCTCAAGACACACTGCACTGCTGAGTGCTGCATGCTATATACTGTAGTTCTGTTTACTGCACCATATATACAGGGGAGATGTATTAAACCTTTAAGAGAGATTAAATGGAAACGTTGCCCATAGCAACCAATCAGTTTCTGCCATTTTATAGACTCTGCTTGATAAATGACAGAAGCTGATTAGTCATACTTGCCAACTTTATGTTGGTCACGTCCTGCAGCAGGGTATGGACGGAGGGGGTGGGGCTTTATGAATCACGCCATTTTGGCCCCGCCCCCAGTGAGGTGATGCCTGTTTTGGGTCTTTCTACAGCTATAAAAAGCCGGCATTATGCCACAGGGGGCGGTGCCAAAATGGCGTGATTCCACGAGAATCGCGTCATGCCGGCTCTAATATGCCCAGTTCACTAGTGAAGTTGGCAGATGCTGGAGAATTGGCAGGTCTGATTCCAGGAGACCCCCAATTTCCGGGTAGGTCTGGGAGAGTTGACATGTATTAGGTCATAGGCAAGCTGTTGTTTTTTTATCTAATCACTGTATTTTAAAAGCAAAAAAGTGACACTTTATGATACTCTGAATTTGGGTCTTTTTCATTTGTAAAAAATAATAATGAAAATGTAATTAACTTTTCAGAGCTCAACATGTCACTACTAGTTTTGTATAAGTGATTGCCCTTTATAAAATATTAAAAATGATCAGACATGTTCAACTTATCTGATCATTTTAACAGGACTATAACTCATCTAATGAGGTAGTTGTAGATATGCCTATAGTATGTGTAATAGACTAGATCTATGTCTCCAATCACTTCTCTCAGCAGTGTTCCAGAGCCAGTGATCTAGCTGAACTAACTGAGCTAAATGAACTAACTGAGCTAAATGAACTAACTGAGCTAACTGAACTAACTGAGCTAAATGAACTAACTGAACTAACTGAGCTAAATGAACTAACTGAGCTAAATGAACTAACTGAACTAAATGAACTAACTGAGTCAAATGAGCCAAATGAACTAATCTTTTGACTGAACTAGATCAGAATGAGCTAATCTCCAAAATGAACCAGATTTCCCATCACTAATCTCTGGTCATTATATACAATGTATCACATCTCTGCCATTATAAACAATGTATCACATCGCTATGTATTTATATACAAAGTAAAATATATATATATATATATATATATATATATATATATATATATATATATAAATATATATATATATATATATGTGTGTGTGTGTAATTATTTACAATGTATCACATCCGTGTATAATTATATACAATGTATCACATCTCTTTAAAATTATGCACAATGTATCAAATCTGTGTGTCATTATATACAATGTATCACATCTATGTGTGAGTTAATGCACCTCAGGGCTATATTGCACCCAGTCCATGGGTAACACAGTATATTGCACATTTTACCCTCAAGATTTAACTTATTTATTACTGAATGATTGATTTTTATATTTGACCTACTTTGTACCTAATTTTTCCTGGGTTAGTGGGTAAAAGACCAGATCAGGCAGCAAATAGAACCCGTTTAAATATTTCCTGGTACAATATGTATTAAAAGGGTTACTGTCATTTAGGGGGGTATTCAATTGTTAGCGAGAACCGCTAAAATCCCGCGCTCTAAAAATATTACCGTTAATACGGTAATATCTCGCTGGATTTCAGCCCGCAGCTCCCTTAGCTGCGAGCTGAAATCCAGCGAGTAAATTACCGTATTAACTGTATTTACGCGCAATATTACCGTATTAACGGTAATATTTTTCGAGCGCGGGATTTTAGCGGTTCTCGCTAACAATTGAATACCCCCTTAGTATAAGAATTTCTCATTGGAACAGCGCCACCTAGTGTGTGAGCTGTAGGGACTGCATGGGGGAAGCTTGGTAAACGTCCAGCAGAGACCTCTATATAACTGCACTAGTTATTATATGAATCATGTGCTAATCACAAGACGTATTTGTTCAATATAATGACCCTTTCATTCACATCTGTGCTTCAATCTCCACTGGCTCCAACACGGACATCAGGTGCTGAGATTATTATATATATTATATAGATCCTTTTATTAGAGAAGAGTAGATGTATATAACATGTCATTATTATTTATCTTATATGCAAATAATCCTTCTAGTACTATAAGATGTCACTGTGTATTTTATAGTAAATATCTACCTAATTCCTCAGTAATTAGTCCTTCTAGACCCCAAGTGTTTACAAGGACTGATGACTGGTGTTTCACAAACACCCTGAGAGGTGGCTGATAGTGCGAGGGAGGGTTACTCCCAGCTTTGTGTCCCTGATAATAGATGTATGTAAGCTCAGATACACAGAGAGGTCACCAGACGTTATGTTATCTTCATCTCAGTGGTTCTGTCTCATCTCCAGCTCTATACAATGTACATAGAATAATACAGGTGACAGCCAGGAACCTCTCAGAGACCAGGAGGGTCCCCGCTGACCTCCAGAATGTGTCAGATCACAGGATATAGTGCTTCTACCTGCTGCAATGTGTTATCACAGCTACTCCCGGTGTAACACATGTGTGTACTGGGTATTACTCAGAGATTCATGTAGAAATATACTGAAGATGTTCTTTCCTGTTTGTAGTCTTCCCAATCTTCTCAGATCTTCAGTATCTTAATAATAAATCTAGACAATAATGTACCGGAAACCTCGTCACCTTCCTTTACTTATTATATTTTGCTCAGCTTCCAAACTAAATAATTTTGGAATTGATTTTAAGGCTTTCTCTAAACCTACCCAAGGTGAGCAAATTGGAATTAACTGGAAATACTAACTGCTTATTTCTGTATGAATTGATAACATAAATAATGGGTGATAATTATAACCTTTTCATATTCCAGTAGAGTAAAACAGTGAACAGTATTTTCCTATTTTTTGTTCCACGGTTCGCCCTGCACCAAGAGACGCTGCAGTCTGTGGGTCTGACTCTGCTTCAGACGTACATCCCCTTACGCGCCGTATCATGCGTGTAATCGCCCTGCACCAAGAGACACTGCAGTCTGTAGGTCTGACTCTGCTTCAGACGTACGTCCCCTTACGTGCCGTATCATGCGTGTAATCGCCCTGCACCAAGAGACACTGCAGTCTGTGGGTCTGACTCTGCTTCAGACGTACGTCCCCTTACGTGCCGTATCATGCGTGTAATCGCTCTGCACCAAGAGACACTGCAGTCTATGGGTCTGACTCTGCTTCAGACGTACGTCCCCTTACGTGCCGTATCATGCGTGTAATTGCTCTGCACCAAGAGACACTGCAGTCTGTAGGTCTGACTCTGCTTCAGACGTACGTCCCCTTACGTGCCGTATCATGCGTGTAATCGCCCTGCACCAAGAGACGCTGCAGTCTGTAGGTCTGACTCTGCTTCAGACGTACGTCCCCTTACGTGCCGTATCATGCGTGTAATTGCTCTGCACCAAGAGACGCTGCAGTCTGTGGGTCTGACTCTGCTTCAGACGTACGTCCCCTTACGTGCCGTATCATGCGTGTAATCGCTCTGCACCAAGAGACGCTGCAGTCTGTGGGTCTGACTCTGCTTCAGACGTACATCCCATTACGTGCCGTATCATGCGTGTAATCGCTCTGCACCAAGAGACGCTGCAGTCTGTGGGTCTGACTCTGCTTCAGACGTACATCCCATTACGTGCCGTATCATGCGTGTAATCGCTCTGCACCAAGAGACGCTGCAGTCTGTGGGTCTGACTCTGCTTCAGACGTACATCCCATTACGTGCCGTATCATGCGTGTAATCGCTCTGCACCAAGAGACGCTGCAGTCTGTGGGTCTGACTCTGCTTCAGACGTACGTCCCCTTACGTGCCGTATCATGCGTGTAATCGCTCTGCACCAAGAGACACTGCAGTCAGTGGGTCTGACTCTGCTTCAGACGTACGTCCCCTTACGTGCCGTATCATGCGTGTAATCGCTCTGCACCAAGAGACACTGCAGTCAGTGGGTCTGACTCTGCTTCAGACGTACGTCCCCTTACGTGCCGTATCATGCGTGTAATCGCTCTGCACCAAGAGACACTGCAGTCAGTGGGTCTGACTCTGCTTCAGACGTACGTCCCCTTACGTGCCGTATCATGCGTGTAATCACTCTGCACCAAGAGACACTGCAGTCTGTAGGTCTGACTCTGCTTCAGACGTACGTCCCCTTACGTGCCGTATCATGCGTGTAATCGCTCTGCACCAAGAGACACTGCAGTCAGTGGGTCTGACTCTGCTTCAGACGTACGTCCCCTTACGTGCCGTATCATGCGTGTAATTGCTCTGCACCAAGAGACGCTGCAGTCTGTGGGTCTGACTCTGCTTCAGACGTACGTCCCCTTACGTGCCGTATCATGCGTGTAATCGCCCTGCACCAAGAGACACTGCAGTCTGTGGGTCTGACTCTGCTTCAGACGTACGTCCCCTTACGTGCCGTATCATGCGTGTAATTGCTCTGCACCAAGAGACGCTGCAGTCTGTGGGTCTGACTCTGCTTCAGACGTACGTCCCCTTACGTGCCGTATCATGCGTGTAATCGCTGCAGTCTGTGGGTCTGACTCTGCTTCAGACATACGTCCCCTTACGTGCCGTATCATGCGTGTAATCGCCCTGCACCAAGAGACGCTGCAGTCAGTGGGTCTGACTCTGCTTCAGACGTACGTCCCCTTACGTGCCGTATCATGCGTGTAATCGCTCTGCACCAAGAGACACTGCAGTCTGTGGGTCTGACTCTGCTTCAGACGTACGTCCCCTTACGTGCCGTATCATGCGTGTAATTGCTCTGCACCAAGAGACGCTGCAGTCTGTGGGTCTGACTCTGCTTCAGACGTACGTCCCCTTACGTGCCGTATCATGCGTGTAATTGCTCTGCACCAAGAGACGCTGCAGTCTGTGGGTCTGACTCTGCTTCAGACGTACATCCCCTTACGTGCCGTATCATGCGTGTAATCGCTCTGCACCAAGAGACACTGCAGTCAGTGGGTCTGACTCTGCTTCAGACGTACGTCCCCTTACGTGCCGTATCATGCGTGTAATCGCCCTGCACCAAGAGACACTGCAGTCTGTAGGTCTGACTCTGCTTCAGACGTACGTCCCCTTACGCGCCGTATCATGCGTGTAATCGCCCTGCACCAAGAGACACTGCAGTCTGTAGGTCTGACTCTGCTTCAGACGTACATCCCATTACGCGCCGTATCATGCGTGTAATCGCTCTGCACCAAGAGACGCTGCAGTCTGTGGGTCTGACTCTGATTCAGACGTACGTCCCCTTACGTGCCGTATCATGCGTGTAATCGCTCTGCACCAAGAGACGCTGCAGTCTGTGGGTCTGACTCTGCTTCAGACGTACGTCCCCTTACGTGCCGTATCATGCGTGTAATCGCCCTGCACCAAGAGACACTGCAGTCTGTGGGTCTGACTCTGCTTCAGACGTACGTCCCCTTACGTGCCGTATCATGCGTGTAATCGCTCTGCACCAAGAGACACTGCAGTCTGTGGGTCTGACTCTGCTTCAGACGTACGTCCCCTTACGTGCCGTATCATGCGTGTAATCGCTCTGCACCAAGAGACGCTGCAGTCTGTGGGTCTGACTCTGCTTCAGACGTACGTCCCCTTACGCGCCGTATCATGCGTGTAATCGCTCTGCACCAAGAGACGCTGCAGTCTGTAGGTCTGACTCTGCTTCAGACGTACGTCCCCTTACGTGCCGTATCATGCGTGTAATCGCCCTGCACCAAGAGACACTGCAGTCTGTGGGTCTGACTCTGCTTCAGACGTACGTCCCCTTACGTGCCGTATCATGCGTGTAATCGCTCTGCACCAAGAGACACTGCAGTCTGTGGGTCTGACTCTGCTTCAGACGTACGTCCCCTTACGTGCCGTATCATGCGTGTAATCGCTCTGCACCAAGAGACACTGCAGTCAGTGGGTCTGACTCTGCTTCAGACGTACGTCCCCTTACGTGCCGTATCATGCGTGTAATCGCTCTGCACCAAGAGACGCTGCAGTCTGTGGGTCTGACTCTGCTTCAGACGTACGTCCCCTTACGCGCCGTATCATGCGTGTAATCGCTCTGCACCAAGAGACGCTGCAGTCTGTAGGTCTGACTCTGCTTCAGACGTACGTCCCCTTACGTGCCGTATCATGCGTGTAATCGCCCTGCACCAAGAGACACTGCAGTCTGTGGGTCTGACTCTGCTTCAGACGTACGTCCCCTTACGTGCCGTATCATGCGTGTAATTGCTCTGCACCAAGAGACGCTGCAGTCTGTGGGTCTGACTCTGCTTCAGACGTACGTCCCCTTACGTGCCGTATCATGCGTGTAATCACTCTGCACCAAGAGACACTGCAGTCTGTAGGTCTGACTCTGCTTCAGACGTACGTCCCCTTACGTGCCGTATCATGCGTGTAATCGCTCTGCACCAAGAGACACTGCAGTCTGTGGGTCTGACTCTGCTTCAGACATACGTCCCCTTACGTGCCGTATCATGCGTGTAATCGCCCTGCACCAAGAGACGCTGCAGTCAGTGGGTCTGACTCTGCTTCAGACGTACGTCCCCTTACGTGCCGTATCATGCGTGTAATCGCTCTGCACCAAGAGACACTGCAGTCTGTGGGTCTGACTCTGCTTCAGACGTACGTCCCCTTACGTGCCGTATCATGCGTGTAATTGCTCTGCACCAAGAGACGCTGCAGTCTGTGGGTCTGACTCTGCTTCAGACGTACGTCCCCTTACGTGCCGTATCATGCGTGTAATTGCTCTGCACCAAGAGACGCTGCAGTCTGTGGGTCTGACTCTGCTTCAGACGTACATCCCCTTACGTGCCGTATCATGCGTGTAATCGCTCTGCACCAAGAGACACTGCAGTCAGTGGGTCTGACTCTGCTTCAGACGTACGTCCCCTTACGTGCCGTATCATGCGTGTAATCGCCCTGCACCAAGAGACACTGCAGTCTGTAGGTCTGACTCTGCTTCAGACGTACGTCCCCTTACGCGCCGTATCATGCGTGTAATCGCCCTGCACCAAGAGACACTGCAGTCTGTAGGTCTGACTCTGCTTCAGACGTACATCCCATTACGCGCCGTATCATGCGTGTAATCGCTCTGCACCAAGAGACGCTGCAGTCTGTGGGTCTGACTCTGATTCAGACGTACGTCCCCTTACGTGCCGTATCATGCGTGTAATCGCTCTGCACCAAGAGACGCTGCAGTCTGTGGGTCTGACTCTGCTTCAGACGTACGTCCCCTTACGTGCCGTATCATGCGTGTAATCGCCCTGCACCAAGAGACACTGCAGTCTGTGGGTCTGACTCTGCTTCAGACGTACGTCCCCTTACGTGCCGTATCATGCGTGTAATCGCTCTGCACCAAGAGACACTGCAGTCTGTGGGTCTGACTCTGCTTCAGACGTACGTCCCCTTACGTGCCGTATCATGCGTGTAATCGCTCTGCACCAAGAGACACTGCAGTCAGTGGGTCTGACTCTGCTTCAGACGTACGTCCCCTTACGTGCCGTATCATGCGTGTAATCGCTCTGCACCAAGAGACACTGCAGTCTGTGGGTCTGACTCTGCTTCAGACGTACATCCCCTTACGTGCCGTATCATGCGTGTAATCGCTCTGCACCAAGAGACACTGCAGTCTGTGGGTCTGACTCTGCTTCAGACATACGTCCCCTTACGCACCGTATCATGCGTGTAATCGCCCTGCACCAAGAGACACTGCAGTCTGTAGGTCTGACTCTGCTTCAGACGTACGTCCCCTTACGTGCCGTATCGTGCGTGTAATCGCTCTGCACCAAGAGACGCTGCAGTCAGTGGGTCTGACTCTGCTTCAGACGTACGTCCCCTTACGTGCCGTATCATGCGTGTAATCGCTCTGCACCAAGAGACACTGCAGTCAGTGGGTCTGACTCTGCTTCAGACGTACGTCCCCTTACGTGCCGTATCATGCGTGTAATCGCCCTGCACCAAGAGACACTGCAGTCTGTAGGTCTGACTCTGCTTCAGACGTACGTCCCCTTACGTGCCGTATCATGCGTGTAATCGCTCTGCACCAAGAGACGCTGCAGTCTGTCGGTCTGACTCTGATTCAGACGTACGTCCCCTTACGTGCCGTATCATGCATGTAATCGCTCTGCACCAAGAGACACTGCAGTCTGTAGGTCTGACTCTGCTTCAGACGTACGTCCCCTTACGTGCCGTATCGTGCGTGTAATCGCTCTGCACCAAGAGACGCTGCAGTCAGTGGGTCTGACTCTGCTTCAGACGTACGTCCCCTTACGTGCCGTATCATGCGTGTAATCGCCCTGCACCAAGAGACGCTGCAGTCTGTGGGTCTGACTCTGCTTCAGACGTACGTCCCCTTACGTGCCGTATCATGCGTGTAATCGCTCTGCACCAAGAGACGCTGCAGTCTGTGGGTCTGACTCTGCTTCAGACGTATGTCCCCTTACGTGCCGTATCATGCGTGTAATCGCTCTGCACCAAGAGACGCTGCAGTCAGTGGGTCTGACTCTGCTTCAGACGTACGTCCCCTTACGTGCCGTATCATGCGTGTAATCGCTCTGCACCAAGAGACACTGCAGTCTGTGGGTCTGACTCTGCTTCAGACGTACGTCCCCTTACGTGCCGTATCATGCGTGTAATCGCCCTGCACCAAGAGACGCTGCAGTCTGTGGGTCTGACTCTGCTTCAGACGTACGTCCCCTTACGTGCCGTATCATGCGTGTAATCGCCCTGCACCAAGAGACGCTGCAGTCTGTAGGTCTGACTCTGCTTCAGACGTACGTCCCCTTACGTGCCGTATCATGCGTGTAATCGCCCTGCACCAAGAGACACTGCAGTCTGTGGGTCTGACTCTGCTTCAGACGTACATCCCATTACATGCCGTATCGTGCGTGTAATCGCCCTGCACCAAGAGACACTGCAGTCTGTGGGTCTGACTCTGCTTCAGACGTACATCCCATTACGCACCGTATCATGCGTGTAATCGCTCTGCACCAAGAGACACTGCAGTCTGTGGGTCTGACTCTGCTTCAGACGTACGTCCCCTTACATGCCGTATCATGCGTGTAATCGCCCTGCACCAAGAGACACTGCAGTCTGTGGGTCTGACTCTGCTTCAGACATACGTCCCCTTACGTGCCGTATCGTGCGTGTAATCGCTCTGCACCAAGAGACACTGCAGTCTGTAGGTCTGACTCTGCTTCAGACGTACATCCCATTACATGCCGTATCGTGCGTGTAATCGCTCTGCACCAAGAGACACTGTCATTACATGTGTGAGAATGTGTTTACATATGTGAAGACATGATTACATATGTGAGGACCTGTTTACATGTGGCAGGGCGTGGTTATATGTTTTCCAACAGGCTTAATTGTGACAATGTGACAGCAGCAGAATGGAGGCTGCACAGGCTGATAGTTCCTCCTGATCACACTTGTATGAGCCCTGATCCTTCATCCTGAGACATCAGAGTACTACTACTGAGCATTATCTGAGCTGTGTGATAGTCTGTACAGGTGAATACTTACAGCCTAGTTTATCATTACATTAAAATTGTGACTTTCGCGCACGCGCAGTAATGCACCCATATACGTATGTTTCTGAGGCGGTACTTTGGGTTGCACATAGATGCCCCCAGCGCAGAAATGCCGCAGTCATCTCAGCTCAGACACCGGCACCAGACTCAGGGGATCTCCTAAAAAGCATTTCTTACAGATACGTGCAAGTCAAAAATCGGTCACATCTCTAGGGTCATGGTTAGATTGCTTCTCCACACCCGTAGGGTGCTGAGCTCATATGAACATGGCTCTGATCCATCTCGCAGGTATAAGAGACACAAGTTGTGCACATGTGCAGCGAGTTTTATGCCAGACACATTTTCTCGTGGTGCAAATTGACTTTGATCCAACTCTAAATCAGACCCTAAGTGTGTGTGATGCGGCAGAATGGGGGGGTTTCATGTGCTGTGGATACGGTGCAGAAAAAGCCAATAGTGTCTATCTTTGTTTTCTATAAAATATTATTTTGGGAAGTGTGTTACATTGTATATTTTTCATTAAACGTATCCTTCCCGGTACTTTAGACTTTGTAACTTTTCAGGAAATGGGAGAAGAAAACAGTTGTTTATAACAGAGAAATATTATGGCTGCTTATAATCGGGTTTGTGGATTTGAGAACAAAACAGACATTTCACAGCACGCAGCTCCGAGCTGGAAAAGCAGCTTCAATTTGCTGCAAATGAATTGTCTGCCTGAGTTTCCTGAAATCCTTCCCCCACCGGCATAATGTGAGCTGTGCGGGTGACTGCCCGGAGCTGGAAATGTAACTGATTATGTTTTTGCTGATCATTTGTAGAGCAATATACCAGTCTGAAACCATACTGGACACATACAAGTGGGATGTCCAAAGCTCTGGCAGTCAAAGTGTTGATGCAGAACCTCTGAGAACCTTGGTCATTGTACGATCAAAGAAAATGTGGAAATCACAACAGTTCTGGGTACAAGGCTGAAAATAGTGTAATGTAGCAAGTGGGACACTGAATGCAAACAAAACAGAATTAGAGTTATTCAGGAGACACATCTGGGGAGAGAATGATACAATGTATAACAGTCAACTCAAATTGTCTCCCAGTCTATCCACTCACCAACAAACCACTGTGACTTCCATCCATCACAGACACTTCACACCAGAGAGTCAGATCTCTAATGGTTCTATTCTGAGGGCAGCAAGAGAAAATCTTCTCTCTAATACACAAGAAAATGTTTTTTATTTACAGTTAGTTTTCAACTTATAAATAACACTATCACAAGCACACATGTGCACACACCTGCCCCACTCTGCTCCATCCTGCCTTGGTCCCCACTCTGCTCCATCCTCCCACAGTCCCGCTCTGCTCCATCCTCCCACGGTCCCCGTTCTGCTCCATTCTCCCACGGTTCCCGCTCTGCTTTATCCTCCCATGACCTCTATTTGGGCTGTGCATGTTTTGAAGTAATAGTGGGTGCAGGTGTGGGAGGATGTGAAGATACCGGGTTTATCTGGCCCAATGCTACCCACTTCACGCTGGCTGGCCACCCACGGGTGCCTTCCTATGCCAGGGAAGTCTACCCAGTACCTTCTAGGATTCATATGGTCACTCAGGCAAAATGCAGTTATAAAAATACAACAGTATATTTATTGTCATACAAACAACACTAGAATCTTATGTACACACAGTAAATAAATGCCAGGAAGGTTTACCACATTATCTCTCCCTTACCCCAATAGCTTAAGGACTTATAGTCACTTGGCTGTCCAGACTTCACGACCCATGGATCTCTCTCAGCTGCATATATAGACTCTAGTTAGAGAACGACAACTCAAAACTAGCTCTTGCACCTTCATGAATGAATTCCCAGAATGAACACCCCCTCCCCCCTTGCAGTGGCTTCTTATATCTAGGGTCTAATTTCCACAGTGTTTTCCCCTCCCTAGGCAAACCCCTGGGTCTATTCTTCTTAACCATTGGTCAGTGCTGGAATAGGGGGGGTTGCACAGGGGAGTGAAGATGAGCTGTCCTTCCACAAAACCTCCCCTGTTAGATGGCCTGTCTGGACTACCCTGGTGAGAACAATGGACACTAATTCGTTTTCCTACTCCAGCACCTGGCAACCTGATCCCTACCCACAATCCCCCTGGCTTCACTTTAAAGACAATGAATAACATTACTGCAAGTCATCAATATATAATACACAATATACATATTTACATTGAACTACAATGTCCTCTTAACCACATGTAATTGGACAATGCAGTTGTAGTCTGGTGAGCTGGGGGACAAAAGCATGGGCTATAAAAAGTACTATAATCCACATTATGTGAGAAATGAGACACAGAATGGTTAGGGTATCACACTCATTTCGTCACAGAGGAGTTTCCACCAGAGCAGGGGCCCAGAATTGATGGGGGGCTGTAGCTGCTGCTGCTCCCCCTACACTACCCATCAGTAACAATGTCACTCTGGTGCTGTCCTTACTCTTATACCATCCAGCTTTTTATTATCTGTTTGAGGTACTTCTGGTATTGTTTCTCCTAAGAGTTGGAGCTTCCCCTTTATATCAGTCTGTCCTTTAACAATCTAGTGCTGGGTCCTCGTCCAGTCTTTGCCCCCTGCTAATTTGATATTTTTGCTGTCTTTCCCCATGAGATAATCTGGTGCTGTCTTCCATTGCAGGCAGATATCTGTTCTATGTATCCCTCCAGGATTATAATATTAAGGAAGGATCGGAGGGATGCCGAAGGGCTCTGATAAACTTCACTTTCTGTTTATTTAAATTTGCATTTTTCTGGTAATCTCCAAATCTCTTAGTTCTGCGGATAAACAAAAATAAAGATGCAAAATTTGAATATTGTCTTTTCATAGATCACTGTGTGTTGGTGATTTCTCTGTGTTTCTTTATTTAATCAGAGGCAATGTCTGAGATATTAGATAATTGCCGGCTGTTTTATAATCTTGTAATCCATCTATTCACCCTTTGTATCAGGAGTATGAAACTGTGAGTCCTGTAGTATAATAATACATCTACAGATTTCCAGGCCACATCTAGATGCCATATAACTACATTTATTCTCCTTGAAAAATGTTGTTTGTCCGGGAGCGTGCATGTGCACTGGCGCGGAGGTCACAATGGCGGTGTCATTTATAATCATAAAAACTGATGAGTTCTATGAGGTTTGTGTTCCATGGTGATGTCACATGACTGCCGTTGTGCCTGGTTTATTGCGGAGCTGCGGGCGGCTGTGGGAAGCGTCAGTTGTGCGTTTGGGGTGATGGGTGGATCAGAGTGGGTCTGATTGTCCTAGTAACAGTTGTGTCCCGTCCTAAGTGCTGATATCATCAAAACAGGATCTCTTTCTATAGCAGATATTTATATAAGAGCACAGACGGTGACATCCTGCAGCTGGTTCATACTATACACAGGCTGCGCTATTTCAAGGGGCTTCTCTGAGTCTTGTTACCAGCAGGACTCATGTATGATCCTTTACAAGGCGTGAGCACCGCACTCCTCAAGTGTGTGTAGATTTGCATCGCAGCACCTGGATTTGCAGAACAAGATGGCGGGGCTACCATTTACCGCAAAACTAGGGTGTTTTGCGGTAAATGGCTCCAGAGAATTACTGCAGACCACCCCCTCCTCTTGCAGACACTTCACTCTCTCGGTCTCTCTGGCTCTGTCCTTACATGGTTCACCTCCTATCTCGCCAACCGCTCTTTCTCTGTAACTATGTCCGGTTCATCCTCCCCCCCCTCTGCCCTCCCTGTTGGAGTCCCTCAGGGCTCTGTTCTTGGCCCTCTACTCTTCTCACTCTATACTTCCTCTCTTGGTGTTCTCATCACCTCATTCGGCCTTCAGTATCACCTATACGCCGATGATATTCAACTTTACATCTCTTCTCCTGATCTTTCCTCTCCCCTCCTCTCCCGTGTATCTGACTGCCTCTCTGCCATCTCCTCTTGGATGTCCTCTCGCTTTCTCAAAATTAACATTGAAAAAACTGAACTTATTGTTTTCCCTCCGTCCAAGTCCTTATCCCATCTGGATCTCTCCATCACTATTAACAACTCCACCATTTCCTCCGTCCCCCAACTACGCTGCCTGGGCGTTACCCTCGACTCCTCCCTCTCTTTTACCCCCCACATTCAATCTCTTGCGCAATCCTGTCGCTTTCAACTTCGTAACATTGCCCGCATCCGGCCCTTCCTATCTAATGAAGCAACCAAAACTATTATCCACGCGCTCATCATTTCCCGGCTGGACTATTGCAATCTTCTCCTCACCGGCCTCCCCCGCTCTCGCCTTGCCCCCCTTCGTTCTATACTTAATGCGGCGGCGAGGCTTATCTTCCTTTCTCGCCGCTCCTCTTCTGCCTCCCCTCTCTGCCTTGCCCTTCACTGGCTCCCCTTCCCCTATCGAATTCTTTTCAAACTTCTTACCCTCACCTACAAGGCCCTCTCCCAGTCTACTGCACCTTACATCTCCAATCTCCTCTCCATCCACACACCCGCCCGTTCCCTGCGCTCGGCCAATGACCGTCGCCTCTCCTCCACTCTAATAACCTCATCCCACTCCAGAATTCAAGACTTCTCCCGAGCTGCCCCCTTGCACTGGAATGACCTCCCTCGCTCCATCCGTCTATCCCCTAACTTGTGCTCCTTCAAACGGGCACTCAAAACTCATCTCTTCCTCAAGGCTTACCAGCCCTCCACTTAACCCTCTTTCCATGCTCGCTCTCATCTCCTAGATCCTCCTTTGAAAAGGGTGCGCTTGCTCCCCTCCTCTGACTCCCTCTGTGCCTACTGTCTGTTGCCCTCCCTTTAGGATGTAAGCTCAAATGAGCAGGGCCCTTCTCCCTCCTGTCTCTCTACCTTCTCTTCTGCTCCAACCTCAATATTCTTGATTTTCCTGGAGCATCTGAAGTCTCGGTATTACTCGTTTATTGTTCTGTACTGTTATTCCCTGTACTGTCCATTGTTTGTACTGTGTTCGGCGCTGCGGAAACCTTGTGGCGCCTTATAAATAAATAATAATAATAATAATAATAATAACCGAACGATACCAATATGTACCCAGGGCATCTGCTACTAGTTATGTTCTTCCTCCATCAATCAGCTCCCTATAGGGACATTCATACGATGCACAGAATGTATATATCCTATATGGCTGTAACTGAGACGTCCCCCTCCCTCTGCTCCTTGTGTTCATCCCCACAGGTCTCTGACGGGGCAGCCAAATCTTCATTTGTAACCTGCGAGGTGAAGAGTGTGATCCAACAAACATAAATCAATTCACATTACAGCTGCCTAAACCCTGTGTGTATCAATAGCAGGATATCTAATCGCGTGCATTGAATTCTGCAGACAGACGACGCGGAGCAGATTGAGGCTTATTGGGATTCAGGCAGCCGGTCTGCGGCGCAGCGCATCCTGCAGCCGGTTTAGTGAACTAAATGATTCCGTGTGTTATGGGATGGTTTAGTCTAACTCATTATATCCCTGTTCTCCCGGGAGTTTAGAGCTCGTTGTGTTGGCACCTCATGGTCGCCTCGTTATGTCCCTCAGAATAAGGGGCACATAGCATCTTATATAAGGAGACGTGAATCTTTGTTCTCCCTCTCATGTGACCCCCTTATCTAGCCCATCCATAATCCCCCTGTCCAGACCCTGGCCCCTGGGAATGATTATTATTATTATCCTTTACTTATAGGACGTCACATGAGGTCCGCAGCGCCATACTGAGGTAAACCAACGAGACAGTACAGGGTATAACACTACAATACAATAACAAATAACACTACAACTCTCAATACAGCTACTGGGTGCAAGGGGTATATTCAATGCAGGTTGAAACCTGTGCCCGTTAGTGTGGGCACAACTAACAGGATCAGGGCCACTGAAAGAGGTGAGAAGACAACGGAGGAGTGGAGTCAATGGGCAGAGCCCACGGAGGAGGGGCGCAGTGTAGCTGGTGAGCAAACGTTATAGGTAATGAGAACCGGAGGGAAGAGGGCCCTGCTCACTAGAGCTTACAATATAAAGAGGAAAAAAAAACAAACAATTGACACATGGGGATGAGCCAATGTAAGAGAATCTAATGACAAGAAGCAAAAAATGGGGGAGGTAGAGGATGACAGAGGGTGAGGTATACTACATAGTGAAATGGTTAAGTGGGAGACTGATGGGCATTAATAAACAGGTGGATTTTCAATTACCATTTGAAGCTAAACAGGCAGGGGACAGTCTGATAGAACAAGGGAGATGGTTCCAGTGGTGGGGACAGCATGGGAGAAATTTCAGATAAGGTGGTGAGATGTGGTTTCCAGAGGGGAGGAAAGCCGACGGTTATTGGTCGATAGGAGGGGGCAGGAGGAAATATGTATGGAGATGAGGTTGGAGGGAGCATTGGAGTTGGAGAGGGCCATGTACCTGAGGGTGAGGAGTTCTATAAGGGAAGGTGAGCTAGTGTATGGCTTAGCAGAGAGAGGAGGCAGATGTGGAGCGGTGAGAGAGGAGGATGTGTCTAGCTGCAGCATTAACTTTAGTTCGAAGGGGAGCAAGATGGGAGTGGGGAGGTCAGTAAAGAAAAGGTTGCAGTAGACGAGACAAGAAATGTTCAGTGATTGGATAAGAGCTTTGGTGGCATCCTGGGAGAGAAAGGGTCTGATACGGGCGATGTTGCAGAGCTAGAAGAGACAGGATTGAGCAAGAGCTTGAATGTGAAGAGGGAGGAGTGAAGAATGACACCCAGGCAGTGGAGTTGGGGAATAGAGGAGATAGTGGGGTTGTCAAAAGTGAGAGGTCAGGATGGGAGGAGACTCTTGATGGAGGGAAGACAATGAGTTCAGCTTTGCCCATGTTAAGTTTGAGAAAACGAAAGGACATCCAGGAGGTGATGGCAAAGAAGCAACTGGGCACCCAAGAGCGGAGGGAAGGGAAGAGATCTGGAGATGAGAGGTAGAGTTGAGTGCCATCGGCATAGAGGTGGCGCTGAGACGGGTGTAGATGAGCCACTCAACTACTTTGGAGGCAAAGGGGAGAAGAGAAATTGGCATTGGAGAAGAGGGAGTGAAGGAGGTGAAAAGGGATGGGATCCAGGGGGCAGGTTGAGGGTGAAGAGGATAATATAAGTGAAAGGTCTTGTCACCTGTACTGGGTCTGAAAGAGCACAAGAGGTGGTGACTGGAAGGAGAGGAGGGCGGAGTGTTCAGGGTGGCAGAAGAGTGATGGGAAAAGGAGATTTCATGTCTGATAGCTTCAATCTTTAATGGTTTACCAGGAAATCTTTTATGAAGACTTTTAAGGAGACCAGGAGCATGAATATCTCTGGCAGCAATCCAAGAGCATTCCTCATATCAATACCCCTTCCAATCGTCCAGAAACTGAAGAATACCTCTCGAGATATGGGAGTCAAGTATTTTGTTAACTTCATATTCTTGTTAGTCTTGTACAGAAATAGGAGGAATTTTCTTATGGAAGGAAAACTTGTTGATAACAAGCGGTTTTAAAAGGGAAACGTGGAAGACATTGGGGATCTTCAAGGTAGGAGGTAACTTTAATCTTAAAGTCACAGGGTTGATAAACTCCAGAATCTCAAAACGCCCAATAAAACATTGTGCAAATTTACTGGAGGGAACTTAAAGATGAATATTCTGTGTAGACAACCACACTCTGGGCCTGATTCATTACTGATCTTATCTGCCGTTTTTTTTTTTTAAACTCTTTATTTGTTACAAGAGGAAACAGCATAGAAAAGAGCAAACAACAAGTAAAAACCAACTGTGTTAAGACAACAAGATGTCTCTTATTTTAATTTTTTATAGTAGAATGAAGGGGTAGGAAAGAGACAGGAAACAAAACGGGTTAAGGAGAGGGAACGGGGGGGAGGGTTGGGAAGGACAGGCACGTATATCACCATACCTATTACAAAGGAGGTTGTAAGCAACATATTTACAGAATAACGACCTATAAAATAAATAAGAAAATAAAAAGAAGACGGCAAGATATATGGATCTCTTACCCATGGCGCACGACGACCAACCTGGAGGATCCGGAGACGGCCCAGAGTTTATGTACCATTAGAGAACGAAAGAGCCAAAGGGGGTAAACAGCTCCGGCTTTCCTGGAGATACCACGGGGCCCAAACCTTGTCAAAGTTGTAGGATTTATCGTGAAGGTAGCATGTAATACTCTCCATGCTTGCGATATGCCAGATGTAGTTCCGTAAGGACTGCATAGAGGGAGGGTTAGAATCTTTCCAGTGTTTAGCTATTAGGGATTTGGCAGCAGCTTGTATGTGGGATATCAGCTTGTTGGAAGGGGCGGTCTCATCAGGGATAGGGTGAGAGAGAAGGAACGACCAGGGATCCTTAGTGACCTGTTGTTCAGATACGGAATTAATAAGTGCAATGTTCCAATAAGGGATTATACGGGGTACAGGTCCACCATATATGAAGCATCGTGCCTATCTGGCCACATTCCCGCCAACAGCTCGGAGTAGCAGTGGGAAACATTCTAGACAACCTATCTGGGGTATAGTACCACCTATAGTACAGCTTGTATGCAGTTTCTTTAATAAGTGTGGATATTGAGCTCTTGGCAATCCCCTCTCTGACCTCCTCCCAACAAGACTTATCCGGAGGGGGTCCCAGATCCCTCTCCCATTCACGTTCATGGCGTCCTGGAATGTCAAAGGATATCTCTATTAGCCAGTTATAAATCCTTGACACCATCCCTTTGGTGAGTGGGGAATGCAAACACATGTACTCAAAAGGAGTGAGGGGCCTAAGAGAGTCAGAGGCGGGCAAGGACATAGCGAAGTGTCGGACCTGGAAGTACTCAAAGAAAATTCAAACTTATGATGAAGATCTGAGATAGAGGCCCAAGTTCCGTTAACCACCAGGTCCGAGACCACACGTATCTCCGCATGTTTCCAGAGTTTAAATTGCTGTGGCTGGCCACCTGGGGGGAAATGCAGGTTGCTCCAGAGGGAAGTTAGAGGGGAAATAAGGGAGGATAGTTTGTGCTTGAGCCGGGACGAGACCCATAGGGACAAAAAAAATTTGAGCGATTGGAGTAAGGAGGCCCCCTGTGGCCTGTCCAGTCTGGAGAGGCCCCATAGGGATGACAAGGAAGGGACTCCCACAAAGTGGGTTTCCAAGTCCATCCATGCTACAGTCCAGTAAGGGACATAAGTAACTGCAACCTGGGTCAGATGGGCCGCCAAGTAATAGTGTTTAACATTTGGGAAGCCTCTTCCTCCCCGGGCTGTTTAAGTACTGCTACTGAGACTCTAAGGGGCTTGCCACGCCGGTCAAATTTGAGGAAAGAAGAATGTAAGTCCCGAAACTGTCACAACTTAGAATATTCTGCTTATTGGTTTTGGCACTACTCACCAAAGAGGCGCGGAGTCTAACGTGTCCAAGGTCTTCACCAGGAACCCCCGCAAGGGAGTATGGTCTTAGCTGCAGGAGACACGCAGGTCGCGTTCCTCAGAGGGAGCAACCAGTGAAGCAGTAGGATGGAAATGGTGTCAGGCAGGCTGGGTCAGAACCGAGAGAATCAGGATATGCCACAGGGAGAATCCAATATCGTAGTCAGGGATAGCCGGGTCAGAACCAAAAGTCAGGATATGCCACAGGGAGAATCCAATATCGTAGTCAAGAATAGCCAGGTCCGGGTTCAGAAGCGCAGGAGAGAATAGTCAGCAAGCCGGGTTCAATACACAGGGAGTACAGAAGAAGAGTGGTCAGGAACAATCCGAGTAATTCACAGGAGTAACAAGGAATGCACAGGAACGCTGGAGCTAGGTGGCACCTAATACTCTGGCACTCTCCTAGTGCCAGAGTGATCCTTAAATAGCCAACACTAATCAGCGGCGGTGGTGACGCTGAACACCACCGCCGGAACTACTGGGAAGCGTTCCGTTGCCTAGCAACGGAACGCGTGACCGCCGACCCGGAGGTGTGCTCGGTTGCCTAGCGCTCAGCGGCAGAAGCAGGCGTCCATCCCTGTGCGACGGACACAGCACGGGGACGGTGCCTGACAGAAACACAGGATCCGGCACCTTCACCGGTAGAGTCTGGAAGAGGTAAAGAAGTTTGGGGATCAGATTAATCTTAACAGCAATGATCCTCCCCAGCCACGATATAATATAGCTCCTCAATACTTCTAGGTCCTTTTTGATTTTAATGAGAAGGGGAGGAAAATTCTCTCTATATAATCGGTCATAGGAAGAGGTGATATAGACCCCAAGATACTTGATCTTATTCGCCTGCCAGCGCAAAGCAAGATTAGCCTGTAGGGTGGCACGGAGGGGAGGGGGAGCGTGCAGGAGCATGGCCTCTGATTTAGCAAAATTAATTTTATAGCCTGAGAGAAGACCATATTCATCGATGAGCCTGTATAGGGCAGGTAAAGAGTCTTGGGGGTTCGTGAGAGAGAGCTATCTGCCGTTTTTTTGAGGATCTTAAGAAAATATTCTCTGAGCATGCCCCTCTGAGCATGCCCACAAAAGAGATAAGAAGGAAAATCCACTGTGTAAGGTAAGAATTTCTTAAGTTAAGATGAAAATTCTTCTTAACTTCACTTAAGAAGTTCTCCCAACACTTAAGAAAAAAGGGTTGGGAAAGGGAGGGAATGGGTGGAAATTGGGTAGAGATTGTACTGACTTAAGAAGAGTAGGCGTTTACCTCTGGATCCATTGGATAGTTAAGAAAAAATGCTGAGAGTTTTATCTTAACTTCTTGCTTGAAATTAAGGAAGCTCAAGGTCATTTTTAAGTCCAAAGCAGCTATAGCAGCAGCTATATTAAGAACATCAAACTGTTAAAAAATCATTGTTCATTTAAAACACTCACAACTAGATATGCACAAAATACATCTTAATACAGTTCACTCAAAAAAAAAGTGTGAAGAAATATTTTGAAGAGAGTCTATGGCAGGGACTCCAGAAGTGGGTAAGTCGAGTTTGGGATGAGACCCTTGGTTGGCAAAGAAGGGAGAGGTGGCAGTAGATTCATGACACTGATTTTTATGAGCGAATTCTGCCCAGGCTAATAAATCCACCTAATTGTCATGTTTCACAGAAATATAGCACCAGAGGAACTTCTCAAGTTCTTGGTTAGTTCTCTCAGCTAGGTCTTTGGTCTGGGGGTGTTAAGAAAATGAGAAGTTTAATTCCACAAAGACGGAAAAAGGCTCTCACAAATTTTGACGCAAGCTGAGTACCACGGTCGGAGACTATTTCCTCAGGACAACCGTGCAATCGAAAATCTAAACATTTCTTTAATAAAAAGTTGGGCCAAAGTGGAAGCCGAAGATAAGCCTTTCAGGGGTATGAAATGGGCTGCCTGGGAAAGACGATCCATAACTACACAAACAACAGAACAGCCTTTGGAGGAGGGTAGGTCTGTAATAAGATCCATAGAGAGATGACTCCAAGGACTATCAGGAATGGGAAGAGGATTTAAGAGTCCATAGGGCGCTTGTCTAGGAACCTTATTTCTGGCACAGACAGAACAAGAAGAAACATTTTCCTCCACATCAGACTGTAAGGAAGGCCCCATATTCTGTGTTGGAGCTGAACTAAATAGCAAGGGGATTTGAAATCCCCGTCTTGCTAGTCACATGATCGCAGTGTCGAGAGCCACACACCCGGAAGTCAGGTAGCGCAAACGACAGCGGGACGAGAGCAGGAGCGTGGAACAGGTAAGTCCTTACACTGCCAAGGAACGAGAATTTCTCAAGTGATGTTTGGCGCTACATGTGCACATTTGGAACCAGGAAAATTTGCCAAGGTTGGAGTTTAATGCAACAAAGGTGAACAGAAGAGGCAGGGGCAGCAGAGACTAGCAAATGAGTGGGCGGAGGGTGCAAGGGTACTAGGAAGGGGAACGGGGAGAGAGGAGAGACAACATGAGAGACTGGGATATGAGAGGGATCATATTAGTTACCCAGTAACAACCTGCAGAATGACAAAGCAAAGTTTAGAAATAGATCCACGATAATGATTAGCTCCAAGTCTGGTGTAGTTCTGTGTTGCACTGGATGCTGAGGTATATATAGTCCTCTCATGCCCAGGTTATGCCCCCGATGAGAAGCCATGCCACTGATGAGAGGGCCCACCCCTGATTACAGGCCACACCCTTTATGACAGGCCCCACCTTGTCTATTAAAGCTGTGCCGATATTAAGTAAAGAGGGAATGCCCTTCCATAATCTACTGAGTGTCTGCAGCTGCCTGACCTGAGGGAGGCGCACTCTCTGAGTCCATCGCTATAACGGACAGCATTGTCATGGCCTAATGGTGGTATTATTCTCCTCATCCAGGGGTAACTTTTATACAAGTGCAGTGAGGCTGTGGTCTGGACCGATTGTAATTTTTCTAAAATTGCACCCCCTAACTGTCCCAATATTTGAGGGACAGTCCCACTTTTGACAATCGCAAATGGCCGGATACTCCAACATGGGGCATGAACCTCTGGGAGGATGGACTGGAATCACTGAGCACTCTCCTAAGTGTTACCATGGTATATTTACACCTAGATGGATGAGATCATATCACATATATTCAATCTCCGCCTCTTCCCGGTAAATATCTCATCGTAGAGAAACGGCCGCATAGTCTCCATGGCTCTGCTCTGGGAGCCCCCTCGTCCGCCATGATGTTCTGCAGTGAATGGAGGAAGTGCTCTGCGCCTTCACCGGAGATACCGGTGGGGAGGTGACGCAATTCTCTACGAATTCCATCATGGAGGCTCCATCCCGCCAATTTCACTAGGACGTGGGCAGGATGCGGGAGAGTGGCCTGTTCTCCTGGAAGTCCGGGAGACCTAGCTGGAATCCTGGAGTCTCCTGGAGAGTTTTACAAGTATTGTAAGAGACAGGTAACGCCAACCTGAGATGCTGCCAAGAGCGCTTAATAAATTGACCAGTGATACTGTCGCCACAGAGCTCTGATCTCCGATTTCTCCAAAGTTCTCCTTTTCTTAAATAGCCTTAAATAGTGAAAGAGCCTTTTACACCACTTGTTAAATAGACCCCTCAGTCTGTCCTGGACAGCGGGATGTGTTTCGCCTCCCGTTAAAGCGCAAGATTACGGTCTGGGCTCTGGAACCCCAAAGTTTCCTCCATTCCCAGCGGCGAGGGTTAGTAAGGAGGACACAGTACAGAGAACAGGCCGCTCATCATGTACTATGAATAACGGAGTCGCGACGGCCTCAGCTGCTGCGCGCGGTATGAAGTCTGTTCAGCTGCAGAGCGCAGGGAATAGGCTGCAAGGGATCAGTTTTATTTCTAGAAAGGCAGGTGGCAGGCAATGGGTTAATGCCATCCTCTATTATCATCTATTTATGTAACACCCTCAGGCAATGTTCAATGTTATCCCAACTCATAGCCAGCTGCCCCCATCAGACCCTCGCAGTGATAGTGAATATAGAGGAAAGGACACTATATCGGGCACAAAAGGTTCCAAAACCACCGAGACACCACATAATGATCAATGGAAATCCATAAGATCATTATGGGGGACGATGGAATATGTGGTCTTAAAATAACCGATATCAGCTGCCAAAAGTTGTTTGTCTCTGACCAAACTGAACGAAGATCCTGATGCTGTAAGATTGGCTCATGTGTGGCCACCATTACAGTTATACAGAGAGGGGGACAACGCGTGTGTGTATGTGTTAGGTATGTACGTGTGTGTGTTAGGTATGTACGCGTGTGTGTATGTGTTAGGTATGTACTCGTGTGTGTGTATGTGTTAGGTATGTACTCGTGTGTGTGTATGTGTTAGGTATGTACGCGTGTGTGTATGTGTTAGGTTTGTACTTGTGTCTGTGTGTTAGAGATGTACAGATTTAACCCTTTCTCTACTTATTAGAATATATCTTTATTATTATAGAACTTACCAGAGACAATGAGAGATAAAACAATGGAAAATTGATTCAATTTCACTTCATTCCTGATTGATTTGGGTTTTTGCAAAGATGCACTAAATATATTTATATATAGAATAATGGGCCTCTGTGAGTAAATTAAATTATACGAATCACATTACCATAAACTAATGAAGGTTTGGGATCATTCTGATGAAATCCCGCTGACGGTAACATTATCCACATCCTGCCTCAATCTAATGTATCTCTGTTTCCAGTTCTCACTATTATACACTACCACCGGGAGCTGCCCCGATCTATCACTGCCCGAGTGCTGGGCAAAGCCCCCTCACTCAGTACCTGCCCCCTGCGTGACCAACCTCTTGTGCACCGGATGGGCGCAGACTCTCTGGGACAGATCTGACAATGAGAACATGAGATACAAACGTCAGAAGCAGTTTGGATGTTTGTCTGTGGCCGGCGATCCCCTGGAAACATGTAAAGTCTCTGTGACAGAATGAGTTCACAGCCTGCTGCTGGGCAGCCCCACAGTTCTGCTGAGGACCTGACCTTACCCAACAGACTTCCAGATGCTCAGAACGTTCTCCTGGGTGTACAGATGTCTGCAGGCCAACGCTGACTTTTCATGGTCAGAGAAAGGAGATGATATCCAGGACTAGAGACACTGCGTGATCCTCTATTAATACCTATAGATTGTAAGCTCTGCCACACAAATGTTATCACAACCGGCTACGCACATTACAACCCAGACAACAAATTTCCTGGAATTTGACTCAGAATCCTAGAAAGTCCTGAAAAGATCAATCTGTCAGACCAAAATCTGATTGGGATTAATTGGATTATAATCATGCTGGTGCTCTCTATTTATATATGATAAATGTGTTTTTAGTGAGCGTCACACAGAACACGCACTCGCTGAATAAACTTGTCTGAATGAGCCGGATTGGGACTGTTGTTTTAATGAATTAATTAAATATTGTGATTTGCAAATTAAAGTTATTATTTTTTCCGGGGCTTCATGGTTGAAATCAACATTTAAAGATCTGACAGATCTGAAGCCAGTTCTCTGCTTGTAAATGATCGGCTTCACCACAGCACTAAGGGGTCTATTTACGAAGGAGCGATTAATATGAAAGATGCTTTTCAATCCTCATCGCTTAGATGAGGATTGAAAGTTATCTCATATTTACTAAAAAACCAACACAGGAACAGCCGTTCCGACAAATGTCTGTTCCTGTGAAGTGTATCACTTACCTGACACTTCTTTTTCTCCTGTGGTCCTTCAGTGATGTTCTTTGTCGTCTTTTTAAACATTCTGCGCATGCGCCGACCGCAAAACTCACACAGGCGCACGGAATAGCCTAGTGCATAGTGAACAAAGAAAAATTAGCATGTGACAGGGAGGGATCACACGATCCCTCCACACATGCGCTGTGCTCTTCGGAGCAGAGCTGTTTTCAGTGAAAGTTTTTAATCATGTTAATGTACGCCAGCTTCAGATGGCGCCAGCTTTAGATGACGTACATTAACATGATCGAAAAGTTAATTTCGTTCATTGTTAAATAGCGTTACTGAGCACTCCCCATGCACTGTTATGGGGAGTGCTCAGAAATACAATGAGAGATGCAAAGCAGCAGATAACTGAGATATCTGCTGCGATGCAGTGATAGTAAATAAGAAATTTGACGTTAATCCCCGAAAACTGACGTTTTCGGGGATTGAACACAGTATTTTGTTTCATAAATAGGCCCCTAAGACCCCTATTTAACAAAGTGTAAAGAACACTTTTCACCAGTGACTAATTATGGCATCTATACATTAAAGGGTTTACTGCCGACTATGATCCAGCACTAGAGGAGTACAGGAGGTGGGATTATGTTAGGACAGAATGAGTCAGTGAGGTAAAGCAGGTGACAGTGAGGTAGGACAGGAGGTGACAGTGAGGTAGGACAGGAGATGACAGGAGGTGACAGTGAGGTAGGACAGGAGGTGACAGTGAGGTAGGACAGGAGATGACAGGAGGTGACAGTGAGGTAGGACAGGAGGTGACAGGTAGGACAGGAGGTGACAGTGAGGTAGGACAGGAGGTGACAGTGAGGTAGGACAGGAGGTGACAGGTAGGACAGGAGGTGACAGTGAGGTAGGACAGGAGGTGACAGGTAGGACAGGAGGTGACAGTGAGGTAGGACAGGAGATGACAGGAGGTGACAGTGAGGTAGGACAGGAGGTGACAGGTAGGACAGGAGGTGACAGTGAGGTAGGACAGGAGGTGACAGTGAGGTAGGACAGGAGGTGACAGGTAGGACAGGAGGTGACAGTGAGGTAGGACAGGAGATGACAGGAGGTGACAGGTAGGACAGGAGGTGACAGGTAGGACAGGAGGTGACAGTGAGGTAGGACAGGAGGTGACAGGTAGGACAGGAGGTGACAGTGAGGTAGGACAGGAGGTGACAGTAAGGTAGGACAGGAGGTGACAGTGAGGTAGGACAGGAGGTGACAGTGAGGTAGGACAGGAGGTGACAGGTAGGACAGGAGGTGACAGGTAGGACAGGAGGTGACAGTGAGGTAGGACAGGAGGTGACAGGTAGGACAGGAGGTGACAGTGAGGTAGGACAGGAGGTGACAGTAAGGTAGGACAGGAGGTGACAGTGAGGTAGGACAGGAGGTGACAGTAAGGTAGGACAGGAGGTGACAGTGAGGTAGGACAGGAGGTGACAGGTAGGACAGGAGGTGACAGTGAGGTAGGACAGGAGGTGACAGTAAGGTAGGACAGGAGGTGACAGTGAGGTAGGACAGGAGGTGACAGTGAGGTAGGACAGGAGGTGACAGTGAGGTAGGACAGGAGGTGACAGTAGGGTATGGCAGGAGGTGACAGTAAGGTAGTATAGGTGGGTCCAGTAAAGTAAGGCAGGTGACTGTAAGGTAGGAGAGGAGGGGTATTTTAGGTAGGTAGTAGGTAGGCACCAGGTGGCAATGAAGTAGGACAAGAGGAGGTTGTAAGATAGGGCAGGAATTGGACGTAAGATAGGACAGGTTCTTGCAGTAAGGTAGCGCTGGAGGTGGGTGTAATGTAGGGTAGTAGGTAGGACTGACGGGGGCAATAAAGTAGGGCAGAAGGTCATCATATATGGGGCAAACGAGTCTGCACTGCAGAATAAACTGATTTGTACCTTCTTCGACCTTCTTAATTCTCTCAGAGAAAATCTTAATTAAGCTGCAGACACGTAGATTAGGAGATGAAAGTGAATCAGTTCTCAGTAGTTTCCTCTTTAAAGGATGCTCAGAACTAAGTGCAGCAAACGGAGACTTATTATTCCCCCCGGGATCCTCCAAAACCCAGTGCAGGCATCAAACGTCCGAGATCCTGGAGCCGGGGGGAGGGGGGACTTTACTGATATAATTCCCTCTGCACAGCCAGGTAATTATATACATTCATCTTCCTCTGTCTGAAGCTGACTGATGTGTGGATTCAGCTCCCTCATATGTATAGTAGTTATACATTGACTTGCACAGTGTCATACCTTCTCCTATAAATGCTGTTCTCAGTATGTGCTATGGACATCTGCACAGTACCACTTCCCTGGAAGCTGGTGGCTGTATAGTGTCCAGTTTATTAGTTACTCGTCCTTTCCATGAAATTGACCTCAGCAGACAATGGTACATAGAGCGATGAGTCTGTCCTGTGACTGCTGAGGGGGGACAGCGCCAGATGTAAGTGACTGAACAGCAGCCAGAGCAGCGAAGGGTTAATAGTAACATGAGACTGACGAAACCTATATTCCCTTTAGGAGGATTCTGAAAATTCATTGGAAATTTAGAGGGATAAAGAGCGGATGCAGAGTGTTTGTATTTCATTACATTATATATGGAACATGAGACTTTCACATTTATTAGTAATTTATATATTTTGTGTATATGACACCTGGTTGTTTTATTATATTGTGTACAAATAGTGTAATGTGAGTTTTGCATTTACTACTAACACTGTGACATCTCTACGCTACTGTTAGGTGTGACCAGGTAGATACACATTTCTTCAACAGAATATTTACATGTACGTTTAGGTTACAAAATGTGTCCAATGTTCTCCAGTGCTGGGGAAGACAAGCGATGATTGTAAATGGGGGATTCTGTCGGAGGCAGCAGAAAATAGAGATAAACTGTCATAAACTAACTCCAAATTCTGCTTATAAACTGGAGGTAAAATGTTTTCTCCCCTATACAATATGGATGTAATGTACCCCCATATTAAGGACAACCTACCTCAACACTCTGCCTCCATTTCTATAGAACGCCCCCCCCCCAGAGTAATTAGTGTAAAGATCCAGTTCATAGATTAGTTTCTTACATTACGACAAGATATTTCCCTAAATCTCAGAGCCGTAACTGGTCCTATGGCTGACACGGATCACAGTACTGCTTCCACATGTGTACATACATGATCAGTGTAGTAACAGACAGCACCATGCTCAGGTATTGGTTTCTGCTGCAGGCTGTGAGCGGCACCTGGCTCTAGTTATAGGACCTGTGAGTCTGCATGATGGCTGTGCAGGAGGGGGGGTCAGGGAATGAATGAGACCAACCTTATGGTTCTGAGCTCTGGGTAGAGAAGCACCAGTTGCCCAAAGAAAATATGTTATCTTTACAACAAGGCAATAAAAGATGTTTGACCAGCCAAAAACAAAACTAAGAACATTTTTGAGGCTTGTGTCCATATAATGAATTTGTTTTCAGACTCACGCCGCAGTACTTTATTAAAGCCTGCAGGTGGCACTATTGCTGTTGCTGGACCCTCTGCATCCAGCTGTCAGTATCCTGGACTTCGTCATATCAGAGCTCCAGAAGCTGCTACTCTATTAATCCCAGCCAGGGGGCAGTAATGTATCCTCCACCTCTTACATTGTCCAGCACAATATGGATCAATTGTTCCTTTCCACTCTCTTATCACCTATCACAGCTAATACACATTCATCCACATCTCCCCATCATGTACTTACACAATTTACACTCTCTCCTATTTACTGTCACCACACTTCTCCTCAATCTCCTCTTATTTCTCCCCATTATGATTTCCTCCTCACTAGTCTGTACATGAACTGTTTTGTCTCCTGCACCCACCACACCAGCTACATAAACAGGAATAAACCTCACACCCACAAATTCTCCTCACATGTCCTCTTCCTCACCCTGCTCCTTCTCACGGCTGCTGGTGATATCTCACCTAACCCTGGACCTCGTACAATCCCCATTATCTGCTCCCGCTCCTCGCTCCATCCCAAACCTTTCCATCCATCCTGTACTTCCAATCCCACCAACCTTATCCACATATCTCCACTACCCTCTCTTCCCCTCTCCTGTGCAGTAGGGAACGCCCGATCTGTTTGTAACAAACTTACATCCATCCATGATCTATTTATTTCTAAAATCCTCAACCTCCTGGTCATTACAAGAACCTGGCTCACCTCCTCTGGCACTACATCCCCTGCATCTCTCTCCTATGGGGGTCTCTCCTTCAGCCACACTGCCAGACCTGGAGACAGACATCATCATCATCACCATTTATTTATATAGCGCCACTGATTCCGCAGCGCTGTACAGAGAACTCATTCACATCAGTCCCTGCCCCATTGGAGCTTACAGTCTAAATTCTCTAACATACACAGACACAGACAGACAGAGAGACACTAGGGTCAATTTTTTTATAGCAGCCAATTAATTTACTAGTATGTTTTTGGAGTGAGTGTGGGAGGAAACCGGAGCACCCGGAAGAAACCCACGCAAACACGGGGAGAACATATAAACTCCACACACATAAGGCCCTGGTCGGGAATTGAACTCATGGCCCCAGTGCTGTGAGGCAGAAGTGCTAACCACTGAGCCACCGTGCTGCCCATAATCCCCACAAGGTGGTGGAGTACATTTTACTCTCTCCAAGCTGCACCTTCCAGGTCACACCCTCTGCACCCTCCCTCTCATTCTCATCCTTTGAAGTCCTCACTATCCATCTATTTTATTCTCTCAACTTTGGTGTTGCTGTCATTTATCTCCCAAAGGTTCAGTTTCCCAATTCCTTGACAACTTTACAGCCTGGCTCACTTATTTCCTATCCTTTGACCTGACTACTCTCATACTAGGTGATTTCAACATTCTCATTGCTCCTTTGGTCTCTCCCAATGGACCTCACCTCCCACCTACTGTGATGGACACCACCATTACCTTGTCTTCTACCACTACTGCTCCATCTCATTAACTAAACATTCCCACTCGTACACAGCGACACCTAAGTACCCTTAACCCAACCACTTCTTATCTTTACTAAAACAACTACTTTCTCCTACTTCTGCATTGTCCTGTCCTAATCAGGCCGCCTCTTTCTACAACAAAATACTCTCTTCAGCACTAGATAATGGAGCTCCAGATACTACATACAGTCTCTGATGATCCAAACCCCAGTCAGGGCTCAACAAACAGACCCGTTACCTGCAAAACTGCTCCCGCAGTGCAGAGCGCTGGAGGAAATCTCGTTCTTATCTTCATTTTCTCCACTATAAATTAATCCTTTCATACTACATCGCTGCCCTTTCAATCGCCAAACATTCTCCAAGTCTCTAATATGCACCAACTTTCTAACCAACGTCGCCTCTTTGCCACATTCAACTCACTTCTCCGCCCACCTCCTCCTCCTCCTCCCTCACTGCCCATGATTTTGCCACCTACTTCAAAGACAAAATCTGCACCATTTGACCAGATATTTCCTCATGCCAAATTCCACACACTCCACCCACTCTACCCACCTTCACCTCCACTCCCCAATCCATCCTTAATTCATTCTCTCCAGTAACTGAAGACAAAGTCTCTACACTGATCTCATCATCTCACCCTACAACCTGTCCCCTCAACCCTATTCCCTCCCAACTACTCCGCCCCCCTCCTCCACTGCACACCCACCTCTAACTCACTCTACAACCTGTCCCCTCAACCCTATTCCCTCCCAACTACTCTGCTCCCCTCCTCCACTGCACACCCACCTCTAACTCACTCTACAACCTGTCCCCCTCAACCCTATTCCCTCCCAACTACTCTGCTCCCCTCCTCCACTGCACACCCACCTCTAACTCACTCTACAACCTGTCCCCCTCAACCCTATTCCCTCCCAACTACTCTGCTCCCTCTCCTCCACTGCACACCCACCTCTAACTCACTCTACAACCTGTCCCCTCAACCCTATTCCCTCCCAACTACTCTGCTCCCCTCCTCCACTGCACACCCACCTCTAACTCACTCTACAACCTGTCCCCTCAACCCTATTCCCTCCCAACTACTCCGCTCCCCTCCTCCACTGCACACCCACCTCTAACTCACCCTACAACCTGTCCCCTCAACCCTATTCCCTCCCAACTACTCCGCTCCCTCTCCTCCACTGCACACCCACCTCTAACTCACTCTACAACCTGTCCCCTCAACCCTATTCCCTCCCAACTACTCCGCTCCCCTCCTCCACTGCACACCCACCTCTAACTCACTCTACAACCTGTCCCCTCAACCCTATTCCCTCCCAACTACTCTGCTCCCTCTCCTCCACTGCACACTCACCTCTAACTCACCCTACAACCTGTCCCCTCAACCCTATTCCCTCCCAACTACTCTGCTCCCCTCCTCCACTGCACACCCACATCTAACTCACCCTACAACCTGTCCCCTCAACCCTATTCCCTCCCAAGTACTCCGCTCCCCTCCTCCACTGCACACCCACCTCTAACTCACTCTACAACCTGTCCCCTCAACCCTATTCCCTCCCAACTACTCTGCTCCCCTCCTCCACTGCACACCCACCTCTAACTCACTCTACAACCTGTCCCCTCAACCCTATTCCCTCCCAACTACTCTGCTCCCCTCCTCCACTGCACACCCACCTCTAACTCACCCTACAACCTGTCCCCTCAACCCTATTCCCTCCCAACTACTCTGCTCCCCTCCTCCACTGCACACCCACCTCTAACTCACTCTACAACCTGTCCCCTCAACCCTATTCCCTCCCAACTACTCTGCTCCCCTCCTCCACTGCACACCCACCTCTAACTCACCCTACAACCTGTCCCCTCAACCCTATTCCCTCCCAAGTACTCCGCCCCCCTCCTCCACTGCACACCCACCTCTAACTCACTCTACAACCTGTCCCCTCAACCCTATTCCCTCCCAACTACTCTGCTCCCCTCCTCCACTGCACACCCACCTCTAACTCACCCTACAACCTGTCCCCTCAACCCTATTCCCTCCCAACTACTCTGCTCCCCTCCTCCACTGCACACCCACCTCTAACTCACTCTACAACCTGTCCCCTCAACCCTATTCCCTCCCAACTACTCTGCTCCCCTCCTCCACTGCACACCCACCTCTAACTCACCCTACAACCTGTCCCCTCAACCCTATTCCCTCCCAACTACTCTGCTCCCCTCCTCCACTGCACACCCACCTCTAACTCACCCTACAACCTGTCCCCTCAACCCTATTCCCTCCCAACTACTCTGCTCCCCTCCTCCACTGCACACCCACCTCTAACTCACCCTACAACCTGTCCCCTCAACCCTATTCCCTCCCAACTACTCTGCTCCCCTCCTCCACTGCACACCCACCTCTAACTCACCCTACAACCTGTCCCCTCAACCCTATTCCCTCCCAACTACTCTGCTCCCCTCCTCCACTGCACACCCACCTCTAACTCACCCTACAACCTGTCCCCTCAACCCTATTCCCTCCCAACTACTCCGCCCCCCTCCTCCACTGCACACCCACCTCTAACTCACCCTACAACCTGTCCCCTCAACCCTATTCCCTCCCAAGTACTCTGCTCCCCTCCTCCACTGCACACCCACCTCTAACTCACCCTACAACCTGTCCCCTCAACCCTATTCCCTCCCAAGTACTCTGCTCCCCTCCTCCACTGCACACCCACCTCTAACTCACCCTACAACCTGTCCCCTCAACCCTATTCCCTCCCAAGTACTCTGCTCCCCTCCTCCACTGCACACCCACCTCTAACTCACCTATTCAACCTGTCTCTATCCACTGGTACATTTCCATTCTCCTTTAAACATGTGCTCATCTCACCTATTCTAAAGATACCATCTCTCGATCCAGCCTCTCTCTCCAACTTCCATCCTATTTCTCTCCTCCCCTTTACCTCCAAACTACTTGAGCGATTAGTGTACAAACAACTGTCTCACTTTCTCTCCTCTCACTGCATTCTTGACTCTCTGCAGTCAGGCTTCTGCCCCCAACATTCCACTGAAACTGCTCTCACAAAAGGGATTGATGATCTACTTACTGCAAAGTCTAAGGGAGAATTCAATTGTTCCTCAGAACATCACAGTTGCTCATTTTTACTGTTGCTATGGTAAAAAGTAACGCTCATTTTTGCTTGCACCTCTTTGCTCACCCTCTTCTCCTACACACCCTTCACTCTATTGGCCTTTGTGACACAGTTCTTTCCTGGTTCACTTCCTACCTATCGGGCTGGTCCTTTAGTGCTTCTACTTCTGGCACATCCTCCCCTCCACTCCCACTATCTGTTGGGGTCCCACAAGGCTCTGTTCTTGGCCCTATACTTTTTCAATTATACACTAATTTGCTCATTCAGCCTTCAATAACACCTCTACGCTGATGACACCAGAATCTATATCTCTTCCTCTGACCTCTCTCCCTCTGTACTATCTCATGTCCTTCTGCTATCTCCACATGGATGTCCCAACGCTACCTAAAGCTCAGCATGTCCAAAACACAGTTTATTATCTTCCCTCCTGCCAGAGTCACCACCTGCCCTCAAATCTCCCCCCACAATTTCCCCCATCTCCCAATCCTGCTGCCTGGGTGTCACACTTGACTCCGCCCACTGCTTTATTCCTCACATCCAGACTCTCTTCCAGTTCTGTTGATTCCACCTTAGAAACATTGTCAGAATACGCCCTTTTCTTACTCAACATGCTACCAAAACTCTCATCCATTCTCTCATCATCTCCCATCTTGACTACTGCAACCTCCTGTTATCTGGTATTCCTGACACCCGTATATCCACACTTCAATCCATCCTAAATGCTGCTGCTAAACTGATCTCCCTCTCTCACTGCTCCACATCTGCTGCAATCAGACTTTCCTACGGCCCCCAAATCTTTAGACTTTCTCTGAAAACCCATCTCCTTTTTAGAGGTGACCTTAACCCCGATAACACTACTCACTCTTATCCACCTTCACAGCCGTCCCAAACTCCATTGTGAGTCACACTCGCTCCTCTTGTTTAAGCTGGGCCCTCTCCCACTTAGAATGTAAGCTCTGTAGTGACCAGGGTCCTCTATACCTTTTGTTTTCATGTCTGCATTTATTTTGTCTGCCTTGTCTGTCCTTGTTTTATGTATGTTCCTGTTTTATGTATGTCCTGTTTTACGTATGTCCCTGTTTTACGTATGTCCCTGTTTTATGTATGTCCCTGTTTTATGTATGTCCTGTTTTCCCTACTGTACGGCGCTGCGGAGCACTGTAGCACCTTACAAATCTACGATAATAAGGATAATAATGTCACAGGGATGTTCTGTATGATACATGATGTGTTCAGAGTTAATCTGCTACCTGTTCTGAATTCCATACATTTGTTACATTGGGAGCATGCCGCTGCTTGACAGGTATAATACAATTTCAGCAAATGGGATGAGAAGCTTAGTAGGAAAATTTATATGGAAAGTTATTCTCTCTCATATCAATAAATCTCGGATTCTATATACCCAGGACGTGCAGGATGAAGCCCGGGCACAGTGCTCATGTGTGTTGGCGTGACGTTTGTTGCACACTTGCACGTATTGTTATGCACTGTGATGTTAGCGCTGTAAGGTGCATTGCTTGTTCGGGCAGCATATTTTGTGGAGAAGTAGGACCAGCAAACTAGGTGCCCAATGAGGTCCCCCAATGCGCCAATGAATGGGGAGGGGGGAGGGGGGGGGCGCCTAACACATTGGATGGGTGCATAACAAAGAGTAGGAGGAGTGGAAGTAATGAGAGACTGAGGAAGGGGTCTGAGAGGCCAGGTGAGGAGAAGAGAAGAGACAGCTTGTGAGGAGAGGAGAAGAGACAGCTTATGGGGAGAGGAGAAGCGTCACCCGGTATGGGAAGGAAATATGGAGGGACGGGTAATAAGAGAGTAGAAGAGACAGCTTATGGGGAGAGAAGAAGAGACAGCTTATGAGGGGAGAAGAAGAGACAGCTTATGAGGGGAGAAGAAGAGACAGCTTATGGGGAGAGAAGAAGAGACAGCTTATGAGGGGAGAAGAAGAGACAGCTTATGGGGAGAGAAGAAGAGACAGCTTATGAGGAGAGGAGAGGCGTCACCCGTTATGGAAAGGAAATCTGGCATACACTGTTATGGGGAGTGCTCAGAAAAACGATGAGAGATGCAAAGCAGCAGATATCTGAGATATATGTGTGATGCTACAATGATACATAGTAATTTAGTGGTAAAAACTGTTGTTTTCAGGGATTTCACAGGGGGGAGAGCTTTGATAAATAGGCCCATAAGGGGCATAAAAAACAGAAGACAGATCCAAATACAGGACAGTATGGGGGGGGGGGGACTTTTCTTTAACTCAGAAAACTATCTCAGTCAATGAGACCAAAGTGCAACCAACACTCAGACAAATGGGACAATACGGGGACACTGTAACAGGTACAGAATTAGGGCATTATGCAGGGTGATTGGACGTGGTGGGACTGATCCATGTAAACATTCACATTGGTGCAAGAAGTGCACACTGACGTATGCACGTGGAGTTACACGGATCTCAAATGTAAACTTACACCCAATATCGTAGAGATGAATTAGCTGATAGATTGCGCTGCTGATCATCCTCATGTATCTTAACACCAATTCTCCGTTACCAGAGAGAGATATCTGCCGTCTGAGAAGTGTCTCTGTGGACGTATCTCAATATACGTGCGCAGCGCAGAAATCAGAATATTTTCTACAAAATTACAATTGCAGCACGCCCAGGTCGGGCGCTGTATGTTTTAAATAACTAACCATAGAATTCACATATAATATTACTGACACAACCTGGCATACAAAGGTTTGTAATAGAATGTATAGTATTATTTATAGATAGTAGTTTATATAGGGATGTTGGTATCAGTTGCACCAATTGAAAGTCTCATCATGAGATTTAGATACTATTGAAATATTTATTGAATTCACATTTGAGACTAGTGACAAACAGGACACCTGAGATTTACTGACAAACAGGACACCTGAGATTTACTGACAAACAGGACACCTGAGATTTACTGACACACAGAACACCTGAGATTTACTGACAAACAGGACACCTGAGATTTACTGACAAACAGGACACCTGAGATTTACTGACACACAGAACACCTGAGATTTACTGACATACAGAACACCTGAGATTTACTGACATACAGAACACCTGAGATTTACTGACACACAGAACACCTGAGATTTACTGACACACAGAACACCTGAGATTTACTGACATACAGAACACCTGAGATTTACTGACATACAGAACACCTGAGATTTACTGACATACAGAACACCTGAGATTTCCTGACAAACAAGACACCTGAGATTTACTGACAAACAGGACACCTGAGATTTGCTGACATACAGAACACCTGAGATTTACTGACATACAGAACACCTGAGATTTACTGACATACAGAACACCTGAGATTTACTGACACACAGAACACCTGAGATTTACTGACAAACAGGACACCTGAGATTTACTGACACACAGAACACCTGAGATTTACTGACACACAGAACACCTGAGATTTGCTGACACACAGAACACCTGAGATTTACTGACACACAGAACACCTGAGATTTACTTACAAACAGGACACCTGAGATTTACTGACATACAGAACACCTGAGATTTACTAACATACAGAACACCTGAGATTTACTGACATACAGAGCAGCTGAGATTTACTGACACTTATACTGGAGGTGCACTATGACTATGTGCTGTGTGTAGATGGGGGTTGGTATATGTCAGGTATACAGCATAAGTGATGTAGAAATTAGGGGAGGATGGGGGGGTCTGGATACAGGGGTTCCCCTGGTGGAGAGGCAGCATGATAGACAGTCTGTGTATATAAAGTGTGATGTAGATTTTGGGAGGCTGCAGGTGCTACAGAGGAGCAGTGTAATAAATGCAGAGTAACCCTTTGTGTGTATTTCTATGTATGCAGTATATATATATATATATATATATATATATATATATGTCTATGGTGGGGGTCCCCCGGCGGGGGGCATCCCTATGACGGGCACACAGCCCCCAGTGCTCAGTCCCACCTCCCCCCTCCTCACTGTCACTCTGTCCCCGGCTCGCAGTGAGCAGATCGCAGTCTCTCATCCTCCGTCTCCAGCTCTCACCCTGGTGCCCCGCAGGCGGGTGTGGCTAGTGGCCCTGGGGGTCGCCATGCTCCTGGTCCTGGTCATTGTCATCCCGCTGCTGGCACTGCCACCCCCGGGCGAGGGACACTATGAAATGTTGGGGACCTGCAGGATGATCTGTGACCCCTACACCGGCCACCCCCCCAACACTCCGGGGGAGGCTCTGCAGGACCTCAGCGGGGCCCCCCCGCCCTTCATCCAGGGGCCAAAGGGTGAGCCAGGAAGAACGGGCAAGCCAGGAGCCCGGGGCCCCCCGGGAGAGCCGGGACCCCCCGGACCAAGGGGCCCTGCTGGAGAGAGGGGAGAGCCCGGCAGATCGGGGGTCTCCAGTGTGGGGGGCTCAGTATCCGGGACTGTGTCTGCCGCCCTCCCAGGACCCCGCATCGCCTTCTATGTCGGGCTGAAGAGCCCCCACGAGGGGTACGAGCTGCTGAAGTTTGACGATGTGGTGACAAATCTGGGGAACCACTATGACCCCAGCACGGGCAAATTCACCTGCCAGGTGCCCGGGATCTACTACTTCACCTACCACATCCTCATGCGGGGGGGCGACGGCACCAGCATGTGGGCGGACCTCTGCAAGAACGGCCAGGTGAGACCCGGGGGTGGGAGGGGCGACAGGTGAGACCCGCGGGTGGGAGGGGCTACAGGTGAGACCCGGGGATGGGAGAGAAGACAGGGGAGACCCGGGGGTGGGAGAGAAGACAGGGGAGACCCGGGGGTGGGAGGGGCTACAGGTGAGACCCGGGGGTGGGAGGGGGCTACAGGTGAGACCAGGGGATGGGAGGGGGCGACAGGTGAGACCCGGGGGTGGGAGGGGCGACAGATGAGAGCTGGGGGTGATGGGGTTACAGGTGAGACAGAAGATGAAGTGATCTGCAGGTTGGGGGGGGGGGTATTGAGGGCCACAGGTGAGACCTATAGGGTGGGTGAGAGCCTCAGGTGAGCCGGGGGGTGGGAGAGGGGTCAGCTTGGTGCACGAATTGCCAGGTGACCCGGGTGATTTATGGGAGGGGGTTGGGGGTAGTCCGGGGGTGACAGATCAGTCGCTTGTTACTTTGAGGGGTTAAACTTTGCGGAGCTCTTTGTAGAACTACTGGGACTTGGTGACAGTTTGTATCTTTATGGTCAGAATTCGTACAATACAGTTTTGTACTTTTGTAATAATGTATCAAGTTATTGTTACAGATATAAGTAGATTCTATCCGCTGTGATTCTCTGTCCCAGTTACAGGTTGTGTTGGGGGTAGAGGGGGCTGAAGATTTAGCGCAGAGCAGGGTTGTGTATTAAGCATCGTCTGTACCTACACCAAGAACAATGACAGAGGGGACAGATATTCAGCTTTATCACCTAATTATAGTCATCAAAGAAACGTTAGTTCAAAAAGAAGAATGCAAATTATATTAATACTAGCACAATTATCTGCACACTCTCACACTCACATACAAGTACATATACACACTCACACTCACGTGCAAGTACATACACATAAATCGCTAGGAATTTGCTGGCGCTATGTAAATAAATGACAATACACTTACACAATCACACACAAGCTCGTACACACTCACACACTATAACATACACTGTCATTAAGCAGTATGGAAATATGTTAATATCATAATATGTCCTAAAATCTGAGAATCTAAAAATTACTTTAGTGAAATAATTTCCTACAAATCCCTGTGTTTATGGATTCAAGGGGTTTATGTATTTTGGATGAAGGAAGCTGTCTGTTCTCTATCACCCTGATTGATGCCCTCTTATCAGAGAGGGGTAATCTACACCTTTTATTGCCCAGTTAGGGGATCAAAGAACCAAACTGGTTAAAATTCTTTGGGCTAGAAAAATCTAATTTGTGGGACTATACGGATAATGGATAATTAAGTTCAATCAATGTTCATGTAATAATTATGTTAAGAGCCAGGTTTAAATTTTTATTATTAGAAAGTACTGGGATAACATGTATCGATGATATAAACGTTCCCTATAAGCAACCTATACAGATTATGTATCTGTTAAGAATCAGTGTGACCTCAGCTGTGGCTCATTGGACTGGAATCATCTGTTAAATTATAGACATTTCTCCTGTCTGCAGCATTTACCAGTCTTATAAATGTCCATTAATATTTGTATAGCAGCAAATCCCTGTTTCACCTTCCTGCAGCATCCTGCACCCAGGACCAGCTCATAGTTACGGGCAGGAGAAATCTCTGCGCTGACTGACACATAAGTAAATGGGGATAATGGATCCATAGTGTGTAGAAAATAGATACAAACATGTAAGGGTCCAGGGATGTGAGACCCCTGCTTGGCAGCCCTGTTGTTATGGTGTTTAGTGTAACATTTATAATTAATATTTGGAAGGATGATGTGTAGATTTTGTAGTGGAATCTGCTCCCCAGGGGGTAATTGTCAGATAGGAAAAATGTGTTGTAACCCATAGCAACCAATCAGATTATTTTCTAAACTGAGTGATTTACTAAATGCAGGTTGGGTTCAGTGGTTTAACCCTTTCGCCTCCGGGGGTTTCCTCCCCCTCTGCTGAGCCTAGTTTGCTACTTTCTGGGCTGGTCACATTCCAACATCAATATCCGTCATTTGTTTGTGCAGCTCCCACACAGATAGTTTGTCCTTTCAGAAGACTGTAGGTGACTTTAGTTGGCTTATACCTCCTGTTACACAAAGAAAATAGATGCAAAAGGTCATAAATTAACTTTGTTATTGAGATACAAAGTGAAAGATGTACAAGAAAGTGAACTAAAAGCTAATGTGTATTTTTTTCTAAACACAACCAAGAAATACTTTATGTTTCTTGCTTTGGCTTCAATATACTTTTCCCAAGCAGTAGGATTCTGCACATTGGCTTTCATTAAAAAATCTGCCCTGGAAAATGATAATGTATATTTTTGTTAGTTTGCACTATCTTGAATGAAACACATAAAGGGCCTGGTTTATGTTCGGACGTAAATCCCTGACATATTAGTATATTGCTCTGCGCATACTCAAAAATGGATCTTACGCCAATGAACGTAATTACATGTACTTTATGTCCAAACGTAAAGGACACTTATCAGTGTTTATGACTTGAAGGGCGGAATGGGGGAGGGAATGTACAGTAAGAACGTTCCCAGTAACTAATTAGAAATAGTATTTTTATTTCAGCCGTATCACATGCACCAGGTGTAAGTGACAACTGATAGTGATGACAGACACGGCATAAACTTTGTATTAAAAACTACAGGTATGTGTACCACTAGATGGCACAGAACATGTGTATGCAAGGTAGATAGACTATATAAACACATTGGGCCTGAGTCATTAATGAAGGTAAGGCAAATAAAAGGAGCGAATGTTCTCTGGGACAAACCATATTACAATGCAAGGGGTGCAAATCAATTTATTATTTTGCAGATAAGTTAAATACTGGCTGTTTTTTCATCTAACATACAAATACTTGCTAGTTTTAATTTTACACTGAAATTTAATGTTGATCTAGGACATGCCCTACCCCAACTATAAATCTGTCCCCACATTTGAAATTTACCTCCCCCTCTAATGCACAATGTCACATGGTTTTGTCCAAAGTTACTCCTTTTCTTTGCTTTGTTCTTCTTAATGACTCAGGCCCATTGTAGGTACAGTAGGCATTAAAAGCATCTTGAGTTGTATATTTAATATAAAAAAAACTTAAAATATGTTTTTAAAAATCCATATTTTTACTAATAATTATTCTGTTATGAGTTGTTTTTTTTAATGTGTTCTGATGTGACCTTATAATGTGTGTCCTGCAGTCTGTTCTAAGTGTCTCCATACAGCCAGTACTGTCACCCATACTCAGATGGAAGCGTATCTTGAGATCCACTTGAATTTGATTACAGTCAGAACTACACTCATGTTCTGTGCTCTTTTTTAAATGCTTTTTTAAAACTCAGGTTGCGTCCAAACATAAATCAGGCCCAAAATATTTAGGATCAATATGGAAAGCCCAACAAGGCCATTTTAAAAACTAGACAACCTATCGCATCAAATGAGGACACCCCTGAGCTTAATGAAGCCTTAATGACCCTCCCCCATCCTCTGATTCTTCTAGAATCTGCGTAGTGTAGGGTGTCATTGGTGATTTCAGGTAATTACCACTAAGGGGACTCTTTCAAATGAGTCCATTGAAGCCAGGAGATTCTCCCCATCCCCAGACTTCGATTTCTGTAGTGTTGGGGGTTATTGTCCTGGTGACCACACTGATCACCATATAATACCTACTAGAGGGACTCCCCTCTTTCATACAAGGATGTCCCCAGGTCTCTACGTACTAAGATGGGGGAGGTCGGGTACTTTTAGTGCCCTACCCCCATGGGTATGTCCTGTATTGTCAGTCAGGAAAACTAACACTTGTGTCCCTGTGATACAGTTTTCTTGGCAGAGCAGTGAAGACATATCATTATGAAAATAAGATACATAAGATTAAGTGTAAAAGGATTCAGTACAATTGGGTGAGATTATGTCACAACCTCAACACTAGGAAATCAAATACCAAACTCTATAATTTGTTTTCCCAGGAACCTTTCTTCTGTTCCTTTTATAGCGCTCACTAGACTTAGCCAGATGCCTATCACTTAACCATGTTTCTGCACCAATCAACTTTCTCTTCTGTTTGCTCCTCAGGTCCGAGCCAGTGCTATAGCTCAAGATGCGGATCAGAATTACGACTATGCCAGCAACAGTGTGGTGCTTCATTTGGACTCAGGGGATGAGATTTATGTCAAACTGGACGGGGGGAAAGCTCACGGAGGCAACAACAATAAATACAGCACTTTCTCTGGCTTTATTCTGTACCCGGACTAGAGGTGATCGTTGGACAGTGCTTAACTGGTAGGAATAAAATACCACATATGAACTGTACACATGGAGACTCTTGGATTTAGTTGCTTTGGTTCTTTTTAAGATTATCATTTGTGTACATCCCATCCAGTATTTACAGAAGCTCAAGGTCATCGGCCACCAGAACATAATGACTCAATGTTAATGTGCAATCCAATGTTAATGCAGATTACACTCATACTCAGCAATGAATATAGTCTTTCGCCCATAGAACTCTACATAGAAGATACTCATCCTCCATAATGATGGTCAACCTCACAACTTAGTCACAGACTAGCTATTCTCATTCATAAGAAACACACTTATCCTCTGAAGAATCCATGGTTATCATCAGAAGACATCAAACACGTTCTCAAAGACTAAATTCTCAGTCACAAAGATCATACTTGATATCTACAAACTAAACTAAACACCTCATCTAGAGACACCAGACATATCCGCTTCCAAAACAACCCAATGCTCATAACACCATTGTCATAATCCAGACACTGGTGCCATTGTACAGAAATCATGTTCCTCATATACCATCCACCTCTAACATCATCAGCGGGGGCTAGGTTCAGCCTCCAAGCTATGTCTTTCTAAAAATAAAAATGTTGATGTTCTATCTCACGATATTTGAGTAAGTTGTCTCTTCCTTCTCTCTAGAGAACCACGTGAGAAAACTTCTAGAGAGTGGGACAACCTAAAACTCATTACTAAGGATCCTCTCTTCAGAGTACAGACACCCTTCAGTTAAAGGCAAAATTGTTTGGAAGCTTCAAAAAGTCCATGTTCAACTTGTGAGGACACTTTGCTCACTCTCAATAGACCATACTCAATGAAGAAGTCCATGCTTACATTTAGGGACTTTACTAGTGAGGTTGTGATTTATGTCATCTCTTTAAAGGCTCCAATTAACCCTTTTAATGGACATAATCACCCCCCAAACAATTGTCTACAATGAATAGTCCCAGAGTGTCCAGTAATTAGCAGATAGAATGTCATAGGTTGATAATGAGAACGTCAGGAACATAGAAAGTGTTGTAGTCATCACAAAACTGGAGTCATTTAAATTTGTTCTTCTAAGTGCAGCAGCTTTAATTTATATCCTGTTGCTTTACTAGAGAGGCGAGCAGGAAGGAGCTTACCAGTATATTCAGAAACGTAGTCCAGGATGGAAGAGGGAGTGGAGAATTCTCTCTGTGCTTGGAGGTCAAACCTTGGACAAGTGCACGTTCCTCAGAAAGTTCTCTGTTATTGGCTCCAGAGGCCTGGACTGCATTTAATATGTACAATTGTATCTCACCATTCTGCTGCAAACTAAATAAACACAGTTTCTAGACAGTGTTTGTTGGGTCTGTGTCAATAGTTCCAGGATGTAACTGGCAGCAAATAATTTATATTCATCTCATTCATGAATGACAATGAGGACTCACAGAATGGTCTGATGAGGGCATTGTTCCTTATATTATTATTATATTCATTTTTACCTTCAGTTTATTTAGGAAAACCACATTTTTAGGTGTATGTCAACTATTGTAATCTCACTAGAACAATGGGAAGAGTTAGGGTGCATTTCAAGCTATACTTCCTGCGTAAAACATTCACCTAATCCTCTCCAAAAGTAGAAGGGCCTTGTGGGTAAAGACATTTACATGACAGCCCTCTAAGTTATTGCCCCGCTCACGGGGTTTATAGAGCAGCACACATACTTATGGATGAAGCAGAGCATCTGCAGACAGACCTGTTTCACCCTAGTTAAGTCTCATCAGTGCAGGGCAATCTGCTCAGGTCAGCATGTGAAGAACCACGGAAGCAGTATCATAAAACAATGAGAAAAGTTAGTGGTCAATGTAAAAAAAATATCAAATGATCTAGAGAGACACATAAAGGAGACGGTCTCAGTGTCCCCTCTGGTGATTAATGTAAGATGTATATGAGGTTGGGATGAACAGTATTTTTTGAACAAAAATAAAAAATGTAAATGAATAACGGACTTTGCCTTAAAGAGATATTTTGTCAGATATTGATGTGATATTTTAACTTTTTTCACCCTGCACTTTTGTGGCCAGATACACAATTGTGGAAAGGAATGTGCAAAGTGCTCCAAAATCCAGAATGTGGTCATTGTACCTATATAAGGGTCAGTTGGATAAATCGAAGGAAAATGGAATGCAGACGCCATGCATGTGGGGCGGAAAATGAACCCCAAGACATAAATAGTGAGACAGCCTTTTATTGTAACCCCAGTTTGCATGTATGTGTGTTTGGGTAGCGTGTCCTCTCTGACACCCACCTTTCCCTTTACCACCCTAGGGTGTAGAGGTCATGGTGGGCATACAGAGGTCCCGTTACATGCAGGTGTGAATAAAGATGAAACACGGGAGAGGCCGGTGAACTAGCAATCAAACATAAGGGGTGTCAGTCATCTACTTTGGATAAAGGGGTGATATTTATTTATTTATTTATTTACAGCCTATACATGGTCTTTATATGGAATAACACATTGCAGCATAAATAACTTGTTCACTCAAGAGCTAACACTCATTCAAGGCGGGCCCCTCGCTCTCTGCTCCTGCACAGTAACTTTTGGGTAACTAATTTGGGTTTCCCCATAACTCTGCTTGCAGACGTCCTCTCTGTTATGTCTCTCTCTGCACCGGATGGTTCTGTATATTTGGGTACCTGGGTTTTCCATCCACACATAGACATCACAGTAGGACACCCCCACTCTCTCAAATTCTAATCTTACACTTGTCAGATTAGCTGCACACTAATCTCTCTTCCCACTGAGAACATGTACTCACAGCACTGGTCTCATCTCTCTGAAACGTCCCTCTCCCTCTCAGACCTCAAACTCGACACACTCAGCTGAACCCAACACTGAACTTGTCTGTCTGGGCATTGGAACACTCAAACCATTCTAGTCCGAGTGCCAAACATACTTATGCCACCCAGCAGGCGTTACATACGTACACTACTTTCTGTATTTTGGGGTGTCAGTGTGGCCTTGTTATGGGATAAGTTACCAATAACATATTGCATACCCTACAGGCAGGAGGTCCCAAAATAGGTTCTGGCATCCCACTTGGGATCCTGACCAACTTGTTGTGTTACCTCTGTAGGAGAAGCCCAAATGGATAGAAAAATAAAACAATTTCTCAGCGTACGGCAAATCCTTGAAAAAAGATGTCTTAGACATGATATGTTCCATGATTTTTCTTTCTCCTGGGGCTCTAATGAACAGAAAGTCCCGAACTTACTGTATAAGTAAAACCTTTCATTCACACATTTTCACGGAGCTGCTCTATTTACTGTTACATGTGACAAAACATACCAGTGTCATGTAAAAAATCAATATCCAATAATTCCATCAGTGTCCATTAATAATCAGTCTCAGTTGTCATGAAGAGTGAGTGAGCCCCCTGTGACACTACCAGTCGGCGTTGGATCTCCTGAATCGTGGAGTGTAAATAATTATCCGACCTTCACCAGAAGCCTCCACAAGGAGGGGATGGACACCCACAGACAGATGGCACCAGGATCCCCCCACTATGCTGACATAAGAAGGACAGGAAATCAAGGGATGAAACAAACATTTTTTTGGAGGCAGAATAGATTCAATGTAAAGAAACAAACCCATCAAACTGAGCCAACATAAGACCTGCTACTCAGGTACAGTGCTGTGCGCTAAGTAAACTTCTAAGCCTGGCACCTGATGTTGTCAATAGAAGTGAATACATATCAGATACTGTAGATAAAAGCAGAACAGCAGCAGGATCGGCTCCGGGAGCAGAGCTTCTCCAGGGGTTTCCACCAAGCATCGTGGTACGTGACAGTACCTCCTTGTTACGGGTGACCTCTGGCCAGTCTCTCCCTGGATTCAGTGGATAATGTTGATGGAGTCTCAGAATCTTCCCCCTGGACCATCGGCCTTTGAGTCAACCAAATAATACTTTACTAAGTGTTCTCTGTTTTACATCAGATTCCTATTGAGAGTCGGTCAGTAAAAGTTCAGGGGAAGATTTCCTACAGGAAAAACTGTGATCACATGAGTAGTGAGACATGGAAGATGTTCTGAATACGTAGGATACTACCAACCGATGAGCCTCCAGAATTATACCCATTCATATTCTACGTGGGGATGAGGAGGCAGACCCTGGAGACAAAACCTCTATGACAAAGATTTTGGGGAGTACAGCTGCAGAGGTCTCTGAGAGGATGGAAATGAGATATCTTACACAAACAATCTACTACGACAAACAAAACTGAAATTGTTGAATGGTGGAAAGTCAGTAACAATGTCTATAGAAATATGAATTTTACGCTGGAGAGGGGAGAGGATAAGGAGGCCAAACAGAATTGAGGCAGGTTCTTCTTTTGGGCAATCTGATATTAAATCTGGGGGTGGAGGGCTATCTTTCTCCTCCCTGCACAGTAAGCAGGAATTTTTTTTTATAAGTCAGTATCTATGTGCCTCCCGGACTGTACCGCCAGCTCAATGTCCTTATGTGAAATATATTGATATATTTCTAATGAATGATGTCCACACCATGTTTTAAATGGTCTACTCCACAAGATGTGGCACACTAAGTATGTATCTGCTCTGAGCACAAGTAAAGGGAGATGGAGTCACCTTGACAAACACATTCTTACGTTAAGGCTGCTGACCACAAACAACAGAGGCTGTTCCTGTGAAAGGACGGCCAGCGAGAAAAGTTAGCACACTAAGTTATAAGTTGTTAGGGACCTAGAAAATGCTGTAAACTGTTTGTAAACCCATACTATAGAGTATAAAGTTGTGGCTTATATATAGACCTAAACCATGATGCCAACTATTAGTATATTATATAACTGTTTCAAAAGCTTTACTGCTTACAAGGGAAAGGCTCTGTCTGTTGCCTGGTGGATTTGGCCAGATGGCATCAATACGAGTGGTCAGTGGTGACAAGTTACTGACATCTAATAAAACCCTATAAAGATGGTAAATGATTGGGTTGGCAAAGTAAGTTCATCCCATCACAACATCCTTCCTCACAGAAAACTAGGAGTTATGAGCACAGAATAAAAGCTGATGACAGAACTCAGCAGCAGCAAATGTTTCCTAGGAGGGATTTTCGAAGGATTAGCAGAGGTTGCAGCCAGAATATGAGAAGTTGGTTCTTGTGGATCTTCTTCATCCACTTAATGAAACGTTCAGGAGAGCACATCAGCAGTAACATTTCATGTGTGATAGGTGAGGATGTAGTCAAAACGAAAATGGCCTGTATGATCTTACGAGAATTCAACCTCAGACTTCTTGCGCTGGGATAGAACTATTTCAGTTTAGGACACACAAACTTCCAGGTAGAAAGGTCGGTGATATCTGGAGGTCTTAACTCAGAAGCTAAAAGAAATATTTTTTATAAAAGTAAAAGGAGAATTCTGGTTCTGGAATCCAATCTTGGGAATTTTCCCCATTTTTGGTGAGAATTATAATGAAATAAATGAAAAAATGAACCACAGAAAACATGGTGAAGCTTTCAGGGTTGTACCAGATTCACAAGGAGCATCCTCTGATTGTTCAAAAACTTTTTCACAGATTGCTGAAAATCCAATTGACACAGGTATTGCAGAACAAAAGTAATATGGTAAAGACATTAAGGACCTGAGTTAGGGTAGGCTGTAATTTTAAATCCTGACTATAGGCGTAAGCCTATGGGTGCAAGATGATAGTATGCATTGCAGGTTTTTAAGACATATGTCTATGAGATTATAGTGGGTTAGGGAATGGAGACATTGTAGCCAGATCAGGGCCGCCATTAAGGAGGTACAGGTAGTACAGCAGTATGGGGCCTAGCAGCAGAGTGGCGCCCCACCAACCCTGCGCCCAAACAAAATTATTAGTGGAGGGAGCATCCGCAGTGAATTAAGGGAGGTAGCGGGCGTCATTTCTAGTCAGCAGCCGCTCCTGAGATGTGAGAGGTGGTGTAGGGAGAGACCTCTGCACGTAGATAAGGATGTGGCAGTGGCCCCCTTGTAGGCAGCATGTTTGCCTCCACTCCCAAGATGTTGGGACCCCACAGCTGCCACCATTTGCTCCAGTCCCAGCCAACCAGTTGCCCAATTCCCAGACAGATCCGCGACAAGGCAGATAGATTCCCTGCAGTATCGCTGACATCATGCAATTAATAACATCAAAGCGCTGTCAATAGAAAGGAGTCAAAAGAAGACAGCAAGAAGACGCAGAGAGGTAAGTAAAATACTGCAGGGGTTAGATGGAAGCGGGAATAAGGGGTGACTGTAGAGAATGGAGAGAGACAAATGTTGGGTAGAGAATAATTTAAAAATGAGGGTGGGATGAGAGAAGTAAGGAGGGGGCTACTTAGAGAGGTATTTACTGGGTCCCTTTGGCTCTCGCTGACATGTTCGGCAATGCTTGGAGGTGTGTCCGGGTCAGAGAGCCAATCAGCGCTCCCCAACCGGTCATTTAGACTTTAAGGCCACCACGAGCCCGGATTGGCTCGCAGCGATGAGCTGACGTCATCGGGCATCGGTGGGCCGGCATCTATTTAAGACGCCTGCACCGGGGCCCAGGGGTTCAGTTGCTGGCGGCAAGTGAGAGAAGAGGACGGCGTGGGATCGCCGGAGCCAGAAGAGAGCCAGCGCAGACAGAGAGCCCTTGTCAGGGCTAAGAGCTACTTTGTCTCTTGAAGACCCGACGGCAATCAGAGGAGAAAAAGAGGTCTCCCTGGATCAGGTAAGGCCCCACTGGGCACCACCTCTCCCGCGCCCGCAATCTTTTTAACATAATCTTTCTGTCTATTGTTCTCACACCGGGCACAAGGCCCGAGAGGCTCCCCAGGCACTAGGCCTGAGCACAAGTTAGGGTGGGCCACGGTAGGCTATCCATCCTTGGGCATTAGGCCCGTAGTAAGTAAGGAGGCTCATTCCTGCAAACAGGGCATAAGGCCCTTACCTAGTTAGTGCTGGGCAGTAGGTCCATAGCCAGGAAGAAGGCGCAGCCCTGTCATCCAGGGCATAAGACCCTTAGCTAGTTAGTACCGGGCATTAGGCCCCATAGTAAGGAAAGGATGCAGCCCAGAGTTCAGGGCACAAGGCCCTTAGGTAGTTGGTGCTGGGCATTAGGGCCCATAACTAGGAAGGGGAGCAGCCCCGTAGTCTAAGGCACAAGGCCCTTAGGTAGGGTCAAGTTGGGCGCTGAGGCTCACGGTGAGTAGGGACTAGGCTTTTGTCACCTGAGACACTAGGCCCGGAACACCTTTTAGTTATAGCAGCAGGCTCTCTGCAGGGTAGGAAGATTTACTGTGCATTGTTGTATTGTATTGCTGTGTACTCCGTGGGTTGTGGGGGGTGTTTCCTTCCCAGGAGCAAGATGTCAGTGTCCCATTGGAGGTAAGCTCTGATGTCCTGTCCATTCTCTGGCCACACTCGTTGCCCGGAAGGGGCAAAGAAGAACGAGCAAAGAACCGCGACAGTGAAAAAGCCACACGGCAGTCTTCCCACCCGGTAATTCCCCGGGGTACCTGTTAGGTTCCAGAGATAGTGATTGGGCTCCTTGCTGGCATTGCAGCACAGCTCTTTTGAGTTCCGAGGGTGTTATATATGGATCCATATGGGTGTCTGTTTCTCAGTTCCGGCAGTACTACTGACGGTTCCAGGTGGGAACCGCCAGCCCGGCTGCGCTTTGCTGGTAAGTGTAGCCCTGTCACCTAAACTGCTGGGTTGCCCTCACCACTGGTGAGTAGAGCGTTTGGGCGAGAATGTTCTTTGTCCCAAACCCTTACTTATGCCCAGGCCATAGTAAGACGGTGTGACGGCAGGCGGAATCGAGCGAGTGTCTCCATTCATGGACGTAGCCCCGCACAGCCCCTCCCCCCCTTCCTTGGTAGGCACGGGTCTCCCTTCTGGCTCATCTGTAGGAGGAAGGGAATCGGACCGAAGTGCGGTGGTGGGTTGACTACAGCTGTGAGAAGCAACACCTTCCATAGCAGTCCCTCGGGATCAGGTGAGTACCTTCAGGGGTAGACCAGGGAAATTGCCCTGGTGGGTTCACGTTGTAGCCCTGGACGTGATGGTGAAGGAAATGGTAGCGAGTGAGGGAATGGAGACATTGTGGGGTGAGTGAAGGAGAGAATAACTGATTGATATATGGTTAGTGCTTATTACTACTCTACATATTTATTTTGACAGAGAAAGTGTTAAGTTTATATGTTATGATTTTCTTATCGGGCACATATAGTATCTGAAGATTTTATACAGAGTTAATTGTGTCACTGTAACTGAAATGCCACGAGATCAGTAATCACCCTCTGGGTCAGAGACTTGTCAAGCAGTTTATGTTTAATAATAGACGACATAAGACAAAGTAGGATATTTTATTGGGGAGAAGTGCCTGGGGTCCCTGGTTATGTGAAATGATGTTGGTTTATATAAGAAGGAACTGAACATTTATCTGTAATTAGTTACAATGTATCAACGTAATACTAAATCATTGGAAAAATACATGCAATATGAGTGATTCCTCTAAAATAAATACTATGTAGGTAATCACGTATTTATGTTGATTTATATTTATGTGTTGGTGTATACTATGTAAATGGAGGACCTCTGAGGTCCCTATCTATGTCTACATAATAACCAGTTAAAGCTTTGATACTAAGAACCCACCAGGCATTAATCATTCTCAGCAGAGTCATTTGCAATATAGTTAAGAGGTTTTAGGAGTAAAATCTGCTTTTCCTGTATTCATATCGCCGCTTAATCCTGTGTGACTTATCCCCCTTCTTCTGATAAGACGCAGCTTAGATACAAAGCCTTTGGTTTAAATGTAAAAATGGGAATTGACAACATAACAAGAGGAGCAGCTCTGAATCCCGAGGAGGTGTCAGCTCGACTCATCCTCTGCATTAACAACCAATTTGTACTTCTAACACACACCCGATTTTCTGCTCTCCACAAAAGGCCAATGAAGGTGCCTTGCTGGGGAATTGCTGTTCACAGCACTTAAACAGATTTGAATGTTAGGCTCTTAAATCTGTATTCCCATGTCAAAGATGCTGCCTTCCATTCTGATGCAAGACTTGCTGAGAGCGTCTGCGGTGTCATGAGCTAAGAGCAGGATGGATTGATGAGGCTGGGGAGACACAGGTCCATGGTGACAGTGATCTATGTATGTGAACATTAGCAGTGCCAATGAGACACTTGGCCACCCTCAGTGCTCTCTACATTCCACACTTGTCTCTGGCACAGTAATCATCAGGCTGCATTCTATATACAGCAATGGTTCCAGATTCAGGACAGCAGACATCTCCCACATTCAGGACAGTTACCTCAGCGTGGAATCTGTTCGTCTCTCTCTGTATTCTAATTCGTTCCATGTCATTCAAGTACCAACTTCCCCATATTGTTTAGAGAAAAAGTTTAATCTCAGTCACCTTCTTCTCTTTATCATGTCTCATTGTACATAAAAAATACATTATATGCCAACCATATTTGGATGAGAATCTTTCAAGTGTCAGTTGCAGCTCTTCACAGACATGTCGTTATTGTGCTTAGTAAAACACCCTCTTTCCCTTTCTTTCTTTGACCTCACAGCCGGTAAGCAAGGGTCATTTTTAGCTATGTGTCTTGGGGAGGCACATCCTGCTCTATTTTCCTTTGAGTGCTCCTTACCTGAGGCACACCCTAACCCTGTATTTCTCTGAGTGCCCCCTTAAGGAGGTTACCCCAGGCATTATATTGCAGCATCCCCAGGCCCTGTATTCTGGAGTTCTCCTGTAATGCAGGGTCTACTAGTCCCACATTCATTTCCGAGTGCTGGGTGTGGGACCGTGATAATGCCAATCACGTTGTCACACCAATCACACATGACTTTTGGATCTTCCCTCTCCTGGAAGGGTCCAAACAATAGAGAAATATGACACAGAGTCCACATAGGGATCTCTACTTCTACTTTATTTAAAATTCTCCAACCACAAGTTGTCTTCAGCAACAGATGGAGTAGACACACGTTGCTGGATTGTGCACAATATAGTTGTGTACATATTTAGGCTCCTCCTCAAACTCTCAGTGCCTCCTATTGGAGATACCTGGAATCTGCACTCCTCAGTGTTTGGAGAATTTGACAACGGATGCACAGTGGTTAGCATTGTGGCACTGGGTCCACAGGTGCGATTAAAAAAAACCATTTGCTTGGAGTTTGTATGATGTTTGCCGGGGCTTTCCCTTTGTGCTCAGGTTCCCTCCACAGTCCCAGAACATAGTGGTCGGCTACTAGGCTTCTGTGTGTATCCGCAGTGGGAAAATTAGATTGCAAGCTCCACTGAGGCAGGCACAGATTTGGATAAATACATTTTCTGTACATCATCAATATGTTGGAGCTATATAAATAAAGGATAATAATAAAACCAACTATTAACAAGCAACAACAAGTCTTCTCTATATAAAATAGCCACCTAGTGCTAAGTTTGGTGGTTTGATGACTTTGGAGGGAGCGGAATGTTTGCTATTATCTGACAGTACAGGACAGATGAGGAGATGTTCCTGTGTACTCGGACATTCACGGGGTAATCGCTCTTCATGGGGGCTTCGCCAAGTGTACGGATCATCATTACTACACAATAAATGACACTAATGGGTCTCACAAAGGATCAAGAGACCATTAATATCTCACTGAAGCTCAGAGTTTAATGTAGAAAATGACAACTGTGACATATTAATCCGGAACATCATGTCCCCAGGACTCTGTTACAAATCACACAACAGTGAAGAACTTTATATTGTGTATATTCCATATATTCGCCCTAAACACATTGTCACTTTTATTTGGAAACTATTATTTCAATATTAGTATAAAATAAATTGACTTCTGGAAATGTACTGCTCACAAGGTATAGACATATTACTTATGGTTATATCTTACGGCAACACCAGTGAGTTTATATGCTGAATATTGCTGGAATTAGTGTAATAGGCTGCGAGTGACGTCAAGCACAATTTATGGTCCTGTACACTGATATAAACGTATACATTGATATAAAGAATAGATACATATATAACATTTATAGGAATAATACACTTAATCATCATAGTCCACCTTTAATTTAATAAGCAAAATGCACCTTAAACAAAGCTTCGAACACTGTTACAGTGAATGAATGTTCAGTAAATAGGCGGGGGTGGGATGCAGTGCAAGGGGGGGGGGGGGGTTCGCTGCTGTATTTGAGTTGGATATTTTACTACTGCTTGTAGCATTTTAATGTCTCTAAAAATCCCATGTAAAGGACCGGGATCCACTACGAATGTTGCGGTTTAACTGGGAAGCTCCTGGGCAGAAAAAAACCCAAAGAATCTCTGGGTAAAGTAAGAGCAGAATTGGGTCATATGCGGTCTTCTCTCCAAGGACACGTACCACGGTGCCCACATATCTATGTGAAAACCAACAGGGATGTCACCCTTTCAGGAGGTGTCCCATTATATATGCTCATTGCTCCCCCAATTTGCAATGAAACATCTCAGGAAAGTAGCGGGACATGTAGGGTGTCTCTCATGATCCCAGAATTTCTGCATTTCAGGACAGATGTGTTTCCTGTCTGTATTCTGAGCTCTGTACACACGTGACATTTCCTAGTCATCTCCTTGTTCGCTCTATTGCAGAACAACGAAACCTAAAATACTAAATAACTACTAACAACAATGACAGTAACTTAAATATATATATATAGCAGCTTATCAAAACTGAAGATATTTGGGGCTATATTTTCCTATAATCTAATTTTCAATAATCGCATTGAAGGACACAGTCACATGTTTCCCTCCATGGATGATAACAGAAGACAGTAGCCAGTACTCAACTGTGTCAAGATATGGAAACTTTTACATATATATGAGAATGTTCTGTGGTCTTTTACATAAGGCAGCTTGTAGTGTTGGTGTAGTGTCAGACATGCACAGCAACTCTATATCGGGACTAAAAACGGTGCCTATGGGGTTTAATCACAGTCCGCGCATAGCACAGCCAAAATGTTCAGCCCTTAAAACCGCCATCTTGATGGGCAAAAGATGATTCACTGACATCATCAAGATACAATCTCATTGTAGGAAGTGGCTCATTGGGATGATTTATGTTTAATGAGCATTCAGTCAATATGTTCCCAGTATTCTGTCTCAGGACCTAATAAACTTAACCTGAATGGTCTTTAAACTCTTCAGATGAAATATCACAAAAATTATACAAAAATTGAGGTTATGAAATGTTTTAACTCATTGTTTGAAAACTAAACAATGAGCCATCAGTGAATGTTACTTTTCTCTCTAGATGTTGTCTCCCTTAGTCTCAGGCTTAGAAAGAATTATGAATTGTTTTCCTAATATTCACGGGGTCCTTATGTGCAGAGATCCCACCCAGCAGACATGGGAGTGGTCCTGTCTTGTTGATGGATGCCGGGTGGGTGATGTTCTGCGATCACTGGCTGTGATTACAAGCTGACAAACTCATCTATCCAGAAGAGTGATACCAGTAGAAGAGGTAGTAATGTGTCTGGGGACAGGCTGGAGATTGGGGCATAGATCAGCATCAACGTGACAACCGCTCTTCAAGTATTTTCCTGTCTGAATCTTATGCAAAAGCAAAAAATGCCAAACAGAGAATCAATTCCTCACCAGAAAGGGGAAAAGTTGCAACAATCCCCAATCTCCTCTTCATATGTACAGAACTTCCTGTACCTCACAGGTCTCCTCTTCATATGTACAGAACTTCCTGTACCTCACAGGTCTCCTCTTCATATGTACAGAACTTCCTGTACCTCACAGGTCTCCTCTTCATATCTACAGAACTTCCTGTACCTCACAGGTCTCCTCTTCATATGTACAGAACTTCCTGTACCTCACAGGTCTCCTCTTCATATGTACAGAACTTCCTGTACCTCACAGGTCTCCTCTTCATATCTACAGAACTTCCTGTACCTCACAGGTCTCCTCTTCATATGTACAGAACTTCCTGTACCTCACAGGTCTCCTCTTCATATCTACAGAACTTCCTGTACCTCACAGGTCTCCTCTTCATATGTACAAACCTCATCGGCCTCCTCATAATATGTACAGAGATTTTAATACCTTACTCCTCTTGCATCTGTATTTATGAAACCTTTTGCTAATACGCACTTAAAATGTCTTGTTATTCAGTTCTGGTGCATTAATAAAGCAAACTGGGAATGTGGACGAGTCTGATCAAAATTCTTCTACATCAAAGCTGGAATTATCTAACCTGGAGAAACCCATTTGTGACCGGAAATGTGAGATAAACTTTTCTCTGGGGGTCTGGGACCCCCTATCCTGCTGGATACCCCCAATACTGCTAGAGACGCCTCTGGTCAAGCTTGTAAGAGTTAAATAGACAGAAATAAAGAGGTTCCCTGTGATAATTCCTAATTAAAATTCCCCAGGCAGGAAAAGTTTAGTTTTGAAGTTGACTCATCAAGACCTGTTAAATAATTGATCGTTGTCCTGTGTATATGACTGTGTCTTTCTAAAGGTGATTAGTGAGGAGAACATTCAGCTGCATAAATCAGAACTGATTAACATAACGAAGCTTCCTCTAACATCGCACTGCCTCTTACTAACATACAGGAGACCAGAGTAACCATTTGTTTCCTTATTCTGTCGTATTGTGGGAGCTTCTGCAACACAGTTTGGGATAAATAAGTCTTAAAGATACCAATATGCAAATGCAGGAATAATGGTAAATAACTTGTACCCTGACAGGGGCATTGCTAGACCCTGAATGTGAGCCGACTACCCCCTAATCCAAATAGTGCAATGGCAGCTGCATTGCATAGCGAGCACCAGGCAGAGATCCTCATCTTATATAGAGACCCAACTTACATAGTGAAACACTAAGCACAGAGACCAACATTATACAGAAAACAGAGACCCCCATCACTCATTATTTATCCTTTCCTGGGTGCTGGTGAGATTCTGGACAGAGGTGGAAGACTGCACTGCCAGGCTGTACTGCTGCCAGTAGTAATACTAGGCCCGCTCGTCAACCAGCAGCCTAGGTGTCTAAAGAGCTGACAGATGCAAGGAGGTGAGACATTATAAGTCAGTGATCGGGTCTCATTCAAATGTTCCTCTTTTGTCAGATATATAATGATGCATTGATTCCAGAATATTAAAAAGTTTGCCACCCAAATTGGTATCCACTACCCATTACACTTGCCACAAGCACAGTACTGTGATTATATATGACGCTCATAATGTATATAATTCCAGCTGCATTGAAAAGTCTCACTAGTAAATAATATACAGCCACTGCTTTACAAGGATAAGAATATGTTTTTTCCAGTGTCATCTGCCATTCCCCCTGTTGTCAGACTCACTGTCTGAGAGGCTGTATTTTCATTACTTAAGTAGCTCATAGGTTTGTTTTTCTTCTCTTTAAGTCATAGTTACTGACTTTTCAGAGTGCCACCTGGGGATATTCAGAGGAAACTCCATGTATTTGGGCCAGATGGTGTTACGCTCAAGAGTACACTCAGTCTAGATTATCACAGGCCTAGCGAGGCGCGGAGTCAAACAGCCCCCTGGTCTTCACCAAGAACCACCACAAGGAGGGATGGGTTTGACTCCTGGGAGACTGCAGGTCACGAACCTTGGTTCAGTCTCTAGACGTGAGGGGGATAGGTGAAAAAGGCAATTCAGTAAATAAATAAGGTAGTACCTTAGGAGGGATAATATGAAGAGATGATCGGTACAGCTGGCACTCTGCAGAGGGGTGATCCAGAAGGAGTAGTCAGAACACCAGCCGAGTTCAGAACACAGGTCAGATGGCTGAATAACAGAGGGAGAATCCAAGAAGACTAACAGCAGGCAAGCCAGGTCTGGTATACAGGAAAATGATCAGCACACAGAAGGTTCACAGGGATAGGCAGAACTTCGCTGGAGTCAGAGAAAACTAACTTGTTGATCTGACACAGGTTAACGTCAGAGCCTCTCTTTTATTCAAACTTCCCGCTGCGGGATCATGTGATGATCCCTGACGTGGAGTCATGTAATAGTCCCCCGCCGTGAACCCGTGAGTGACTGACAGAACAGGAGCGTGGAGGGGTAAGAATCCTTACAGATGAGACTTAATGATGTAACTTGATGTGTAATACTGTACGGTGCTGCAGAATCTGTGGCTCTTTATACATAAATGATAATAATGCAAAATTTGTTATCCCACCATGGTGAGCAAAATCATGATTGTTCTGCCCTCCAATTCTCGTTATGGCTCGTCTGCTGGAAAACTGCCAAACTCTACTGGGGGCTCAAGAGATCACCCACAATTTCTGGAGACATTCTGCTCTGTGTTTGCAGGAGTCTCTCACCTTTGTGGATGAGCTTCTGTCGCTGGTGATATTCCTCTGTCCTCACTGATATCACTGACGTTCACTATATATTTTTTTTTTATTGTTTGCTCTTTTCCTGAGGAACTGGTAGATAAAACACTTTTACTAAGATTGCAGTTATGTGCTCTAAACCACAGCAGCCAATCAGATGCTTGCTTTACTTGTCCAACTCGCATCAGACAAATACAAGCTCACTGGTGATTGGGTCCAGTGGTTCAGTATACATTTTCACGCGTATCCAGATTTGCTGACATCTTGTGCCTCTTGCCACCGCAGGGATAGGACAGGGAAAAGAAGGCGTGGTCTAATGTAGCAAGAGTACATTAAGGGCGTGTTTACATAATTGTGAACAGACACAGACCCTCAGAGAGACGCATGTATGCCTGTTAGAGGTGTATCACCCCTGGGTGCCTGGGGGCTGGTGAAAATACATGCTGATGGTCACCGGTGCTAGCCAACTGCTTCTGATTGGCTGATCGCGGCATTTATCACACACATTACACTATGAAATGCACCTTTATCAACAGAACATCCAAACATCCACTTGTCACTCATCTTCCTTAATCACTAACACAATAAACCGCTGGCACAGTAGACTGCAACCGTTCTGTCTACGATAGGTACTCGGCATTACATGGATAGGTAATTTATCACCATGGGGTTGGGGAGAGATGACTGTTTGGATTTTTGGATAAGAACCACGCTTTATGTTTGTTTCTATACTTAATATGTACTCAATAAAGAGGCCTGGCCTGCTTCTGTCACGTGACACATTTTAGAAGTTCCCATTGATTACAGGTGTAGAAGCACAGGTTTGGTTAATATTGTAATACATTTATCACATTTCTGGAACGTTCTTCCACGCTGGCAAAAATGGGGTTAATAAATAGAGCAAACTCTGCTGCTTTGTATGAAAGTCAGAGGAGGGCTGGGGGGCGTCTAATGATACCCACAGAAGTCTCGCTCGATGGCAGCTCTTCTGTAAACTGATGAGAATCCTCCCGAGGCTCCTCCAGGCTCCACTAAATGGAAGTGCTGTATGTTCTTGATGATAAAACAAGTCTTTTTAGTTGATTTTACCCTAGACAGAAAAATCTCTCATTGCAGCTGTCACCGACCACTCTCATTAACACTCCCAGGGCAGGAGACGAGTAGATCGTTTTCCATAGAATTCCACGTCCAGGAAACAAGACTGTTAACCCTTAAGTCATTGTATCCCCTTAGTTACCTGTGTCAGGGTAAATTCCCAGGACAGGGAGATATGTTTATTCCACCAGGCACTGACCTGATCTATATAGAGAGTAATAGTGGAAGAAGCAGGGATATTGAGGAATTCGTAGGTTATTGATTACTGACGATGCAGGACAGAAGATTCCAGAAGAGATAATTCCCTGATAGCTGTTTAACAAAAGATATACAGGACACAATGGGCCTGAATTATGTTTGGATGTACGTCCATTTGTGCAGCAAATTTTGCATGAAATAGTTCTCCAATGAACGCAAGTGCACGCAATTCATGTCTGAACGCAAATGTCACTGATGATCGCCTATGACTTGAGAGGTGGAATAAGGGGTGAACTAACGTAGGTCATGAAGGGGTGAACTGACGGGTCGGGTACACTTGAACGATAATGAAAAATCCGACACCGAGGACACCTACAAATAAAATCCGAACTGAGCAAAAACCAATTTAGATATAAACAGACTTACCTGAAAACCGACGCTGCACATGACCGATGGGGCCAACATGCCGACGGCAAGTTATTCCTGTTCGGCAGTACAGTTTGACGTCATCGCGACCTCAATGAATGTTAATTTAAAGCGGCAATGTCTGGACCCCGCAGGTTAGTTGTTTAAACACTTAACCCGACATGTTTATCAGCCACCACCAGACATGGATCTATATCTGAGGCAAAGCTCCTTGAAATACATATTCTATAAGCTCTATCACCATTAGACATACGTTCCCTTATCCTGCTGACCTGGAAATGAAGGACCTCATTTATGGCCTTACACAAGTGGAAATATATTGTCTACCAACCGTACATCACGCTGCATTCGTACTCCACCGTCCTTAAGAGATAACTCCAAAAACTAAAATAGCTCCAAGGAGTAAAGGGAGAAAATATGAAGTGGACACTGTGCAACAATGTAAACGTCACATCAAAGTACAACCTCGTACCACTTTATATTCACCCTCCTGCGACTTTATATCCCCTTTTCATTAAATTTAACTGCTCAGTTTAACCTCATTTACGGCTTATACTAATCGTAACCATGAGGGGACTGTCTGTATTACACGTGTCCTGAGAGTGAGGGGACATTGGGACTGTCTGTATTACATGTGTCCTGAGAGTGAGGGGACACCGGGACTGTCTGTATTACATGTGTCCTGAGAGTGAGAGGACACCGGGACTGTCTGTATTACATGTGTCCTGAGAGTGAGAGGACACCGGGACTGTCTGTATTACACGTGTCCTGAGAGTGAGGGGACACCGGGACTGTCTGTATTACATGTGTCCTGAGAGTGAGGGGACACCGGGACTGTCTGTATTACATGTGTCCTGAGAGTGAGGGGACACCGGGACTGTCTGTATTACATGTGTCCTGAGAGTGAGGGGACACCGGGACTGTCTGTATTACACGTGTCCTGAGAGTGAGGGGACACCGGGACTGTCTGTATTACATGTGTCCTGAGAGTGAGGGGACACCGGGACTGTTTGTATTACATGTGTTCTGAGAGTGAGAGGACACCGGGACTGTCTGTATTACATGTGTTCTGAGAGTGAGAGGACACCGGGACTGTCTATATTACATGTTTCCTGAGAGTGAGGGGACACCGGGACTGTCTGTATTACATGTGTCCTGAGAGTGAGGGGACACCGGGACTGTCTGTATTACATGTGTTTTGAGAGTGAGAGAAATCCGGGACTGTCTGTATTACATGTGTCCTGAGAGTGAGGGGACATTGGGACTGTCTGTATTACATGTGTCCTGAGAGTGAGGGGACACCGGGACTGTTTGTATTACATGTGTTCTAAGAGTGAGAGGACACCGGGACTGTCTGTATTACATGTGTTCTGAGAGTGAGAGGACACCGGGACTGTCTGTATTACATGTGTCCTGAGAGTGAGGGGACACCGGGACTGTCTGTATTACATGTGTTTTGAGAGTGAGAGAAATCCGGGACTGTCTGTATTACATGTGTCCTGAGAGTGAGGGGACATTGGGACTGTCTGTATTACATGTGTCCTGAGAGTGAGGGGACACCGGGACTGTTTGTATTACATGTGTTCTGAGAGTGAGAGGACACCGGGACTGTCTGTATTACATTTGTTCTGAGAGTGAGAGGACACCGGGACTGTCTATATTACATGTGTCCTGAGAGTGAGGGGACACCGGGACTGTCTGTATTACATGTGTCCTGAGAGTGAGGGGACACCGGGACTGTTTGTATTACATGTGTCCTGAGAGTGAGGGGACACCGGGACTGTTTGTATTACATGTGTTCTGAGAGTGAGAGGACACCGGGACTGTCTGTATTACATGTGTTCTGAGAGTGAGAGGACACCGGGACTGTCTGTATTACATGTGTTCTGAGAGTGAGAGGACACCGGGACTGTCTATATTACATGTGTCCTGAGAGTGAGGGGACACCGGGACTGTCTGTATTACATGTGTCCTGAGAGTGAGGGGATACTGGGACTGTCTGTATTACATGTGTCCTGAGAGTGAGGGGATACTGGGACTGTCTATATTACATGTGTCCTGAGAGTGAGGGGATACTGGGACTGTCTGTATTACATGTGTCCTGAGAGTGAGGGGATACTGGGACTGTCTGTATTACATGTGTCCTGAGAGTGAGGGGATACTGGGACTGTCTGTATTACATGTGTCCTGAGAGTGAGGGGATACTGGGACTGTCTGTATTACATGTGTCATGAGAGTGAGGGGACACCGGGACTGGCTGTATTACATGTGTCCTGAGAGTGAGGGGACAGAGTACGGACTGCTGCGTGGTACTGGGCACATGATGGCAGGATTACAGTAACAGCCCTAAATGAGATATAAGGGGTCTGTCTGGATGAATATAACATTTGTCTGAACTCTGACAAGTGGCCCCATTATTATGTGAGAGGCAGAACTGGCAAAATAAACACATTTAACTTGTGTCATAACAATGCCCCGACCAGTTCTCTGCAGTGTAATACAACAAGGTTTAATGATTTGTTGACTGTCACAATCCATCAGCTCCCGTCCTGCACTTAATCAGTCAGGGAACAGAGCCACGGATCAATCATATTAGATTTCCTTCCCGCTATGTAAAGAGATGCAGCCACATCGTTATGTTTAAAAAGCTTCTCGTTCAGTTTTTGTCACCGACACTGCAGATTCGGCTGCGTTATGTGACGGACACAAATGAATGATATATGTACATAGACAATGTGACTGGGAGCCAAATCACAGCGGCTCATTCCTAAATGTGTCGGGAATTTTTCTCTGGCAGTTTCTGCTAATTCCAAAATCCATCCAAAAGACTTACTGGCGATATCTTTTCTTTCCCTTGTACAGAGAAGGGTTAAGTTAGAGTAGTAATATTAGAGTAGTAATAGGAGAGTAGTAGCAGGAGAGTAGGAGCAGTAATAGGAGAGTAGTAGCAGTAATAGGACAGTAGTAGCAGGAGAGTAGGAGCAGTAATAGGAGAGTAGAAATAGGGGAGTAGGAGTAGTAATAGGAGAGTAGTAATAGGAGAGTAGGAGCAGGAATAGGAGAGTAGTAGCAGGAGAGTAGGAGCAGGAATAGGAGAGTAGTAGCAGGAGAGTAGGAGCAGTAATAGGAGAGTAGTAGCAGGAGAGTAGGAGCTGTAATAGGAGAGTAGTAGCAGGAGAGTAGGAGCAGTAATAAGAGAGTAGTAATAGGAGAGTAGTAGCAGGAGATTAGGAGCAGTAATAAGACAGTAGTAATAGGGGAGTAGTAATAGGAAAGTAGTAATAGCTGAGTAGTAATAGGAGAGTAGGAGCAGTAATAGGAGAGTAGGAGCAGTAATAGGAGAGTAGGAGCAGGAGAGTAGTAGGAGAGTAGGAGTAGTAATAGGAGAGTAGGAGCAGTAATAGGAGAGTAGGAGCAGGAGAGTAGGAGTAGTAATAGGAGAGTAGTAGCAGGAGAGGAGTAGTAATAGGAGAGTAGTAGTAGGAGAGTAGTAGCAGGGGAGTAGGAGCAGTAATAGGAGAGTAGTAATAGGAGAGTAGTAATAGGAGAGTAGTAGCAGGAGAGTAGTAATAGGAGAGTAGTAGCAGGAGAGTAGTAGTAGTAGTAGTAATAGGAGAGTACTAATAGGAGCGTAGTAGTAGTAGTAATAGGAGAGTAGTAATAGGAGAGTAGTAGCAGGAGAGTAGTAGTAATAGGAGAGTAGTAATAGGAGAGCAGTAGCAGGGGAGTAGTAGTAGTAGTAGTAATAGGAGAGTACTAATAGGAGCGTAGTAGTAGTAATAGGAGAGTAGTAATAGGAGAGCAGTAGCAGGGGAGTAGTAGTAGTAGTAATAGGAGAGTACTAATAGGAGAGTAGTAGTAGTAGTAATAGGAGAGTAGTAGCAGGGGAGTAGGAGTAGTAATAGGAGAGTAGAAATAGGGGAGTAGGAGTAGTAATAGGAGAGTACTAGTAGTAGTAATAGGAGAGTAGTAATAGGAGAGCAGTAATAGGAGAGCAGTAGCAGTAATAGGAGAGTAGTAGCAGGGGAGTAGGAGTAGTAATAGGAGAGTAGTAGCAGGAGAGTAGGAGTACTAATAGGAGAAAAGTAATAGGGGCGTAGGAGTAATAGGAGAGTAGTAGTAGGAGAGTAGGAGCAGTAATAGTAGAGTAGTAATAGGAGAGTAGTAATAGGGGAGTAGGAGTAATAGGAGAGTAGTAATAGGAGAGTAGTAATAGGGGAGTAGTAGTAATAGGAGAGTAGTAGTAGTAGTAATAGGAGAGTACTAATAGGAGAGTAGTAGCAGGAGAGTAGGAGTACTAATAGGAGAGTAGTAATAGGGGAGTAGGAGTAATAGGAGAGTAGTAGTAGGAGAGTAGGAGCAGTAATAGGAGAGTAGTAATAGGAGAGCAGTAGCAGGGGAGTAGGAGTAGTAATAGGAGAGTAGTAGCTGGAGAGTAGGAGTAATAGGAGAGTAGTAATAGGAGAGTAGTAATAGGAGAGCAGTAGCAGGGGAGTAGGAGTAGTAATAGGAGAGTAGTAGTAGGAGCAGTAATAGTAAAGTAGTAATAGGAGAGTAGTAATAGGAGTAGTAGTAGGAGAGTAGGAGCAGTAATAGTAGAGTAGTAATAGGAGAGTAGTAATAGGGGAGTAGGAGTAATAGGAGAGTAGTAATAGGAGAGTAAGAGCAGTAATAGGAGAGTAGTAATAGGAGAGTAGTAATAGGGGAGTAGGAGTAATAGGAGAGTAGTAGTAGGAGAGTAGGAGCAGTAATAGTAAAGTAGTAATAGGAGAGTAGTAATAGGAGTAGTAGTAGGAGAGTAGGAGCAGTAATAGTAGAGTAGTAATAGGAGAGTAGTAATAGGGGAGTAGGAGTAATAGGAGAGTAGTAATAGGAGAGTAAGAGCAGTAATAGGAGAGTAGTAATAGGAGAGTAGTAATAGGGGAGTAGGATTAATAGGAGAGTAGTAATAGGGGAGTAGGATTAATAGGAGAGTAGTAATAGGAGAGTAAGAGCAGTAATAGGAGAGTAGTAATAGTAGAGTAGTAATAGGAGACTAGTAGTGGGTGAGCACACTGCAGGATACATACAATATATATCTGGAATATAAAGTCCCCTCACAACACACAGATAAAAAGTTTTAAATACATTAATATCTGTTAATAATATACAAATACATTGAAACAAATGTGGGGGTTTTTTTTAAATTTTTTTTTTACATGTAAAACATTTATCAGGATGTTATTAATGTCTACTGTACAGAAAATGCATCTTTACTGTTACTCTTGATTGAAAGCAGATGTCCCAGCATCATTCAGTACTGTCATCACTGGGTAGTTTCTGAGCAGGCGCAGAGCAGTTTTACACATAATACGTCACTTATCGGGATTTACGTTCCTTAAGGAATCAGGCCCTGTATGTGGGGAACAAAGAGTAACTGAGTCATAGATTACACCTCGGCCGTGAACTTGCGGGGTGGGATTTTTGGTCACGTTATCAACAGAAATAGGAATGTCAGGTAGGTAACTTCTGTTGTTGGGTGGAAATATTATAAGCTCTGTTTTGAAAGATCGAGTTTGAGTTGGCGAGAAGACATCCAAGATGAAATGGCAGAAAGACAGTCAGTAACGCGAGACAACACAGATGGTGAGAGATCAGGAGAGGATAGATAGATTTGTGTATCATCCGCATAGAGATGATACTGAAATCCAAAGGAGCTTATTAGTTTTCCAAGAGAAGTGGTGTAGATAGAGAATAGCAGAGGGCCTAGGACTGAGCCTTGTGGTCTCCAACTGATAGAGGAAGTGGAGCAGAGGTGGATCCAGAGAAACAAACACTGAGTGATTAGATAGGTAGGATGAGAACCAGGATAGGACACTGCCCTAACATCCTATTGATCCTCGTATACTTATACTGAGCCAGGAGGTGCAGGAAGGGAAACCAATCTCATTGTTGTCACCAGCCCCTAACTTCCAGTACAAGTGTGCGCAGTGCGGCGGTGTGTACCCGACCTGTGCATCTACTAATCCAAATGTATCTGACTGGGAATCCCCTGGGGTTGGCAAACTACAGACTTGTGATGAGATTTGACTGCGAGAGCAAAGCTGCTTCAATCAATGGGTAAAGTGAATATATACAAACACTCCAACATTGCAAATGACCAGATAGAGATGGCTGATACTCGTTATAAAACAGCTGCCTCCAACTGCGCTGACTGCGCTCACAGACACGGACATTATGGGCCTCACTTAGCGTTTGGACTAAATCCAGCTGGAGAATTGCAATTTTTAGGCTGTATTTTCTTGCATGCAAATAACTTGCATTTGCTGCCCCGTCGAAGCTGCAGCTAGCACCAGAGGTACAGGAGGCCGGTCCCTCTACAACAGGGATAATCTGCAGCCTGGTCCCATCGTAGTGGTTTCCGCAGTCTGTTCGGCATGGGGGAATAACAAATAAAGTGCTCCACCCAGGACCAGCTCTGTATTGATAACACTGGGGATTACCCCAACACGCCCTGGCAGTGGGAGTTTGGGTAAAAGTGTTTAAGCATATTGTTTTATTATGTGGTACTACTGGTCCCAGCAGCCATAAATTGCCTGGGTATGTTGCTTCTTGTAGAACTGCAAATAATAAATAGTCACCCGATCTCTCGATTTCCACCTAATGTCCATTGTGGGAGCCCTGCCCTCATCAGGTTATTTCCCTCTAATCTAGTGTCCCACTAAATATGTAGCAACACATTGCGTATCTTTACCCCCAAATACATGACCTTATCCACACTGAACGTCATCTGCCAGGATACTGCCCAATCTCTGAACTTATCCAGTCCCTCTATCCGGATAGACATCGTGAATGGATCATATTACACTACATCACTTTGTGTCTTCCAACAATTATAAACAGGTGAAGCAGCATTGGTGAAAGGACAGAGCCCCGGGGTGTAGAATTTCCTGTCGGAGTAAAATGTTTATTTGTTTGTCTAAAGCTCAGGTAGAAGCTGGTAAATATGGAGACCAGAACTGCTTCTACTTCTTGTGCCTAATTTTCCTTCCTCTGCATTTTAAGGTGCTTTCTGATCTTTGGAAACATCCCGTATAAGATGTTTACATACATTTGTGGGTTTGCAGATACTCCAGATAACAAGCATAGCGTGAATAGTACGAGCATCATATAATGGTCCAAAATGAGAACAGCGACTTCAGGGTCTATTTCTGGGGCGTGCGGAGTTTCTTCTCCAATTTAATGAAATATTGTGTTTGTTTGGAAATGTTGCAGCCAGTCGAAATATGAATTCAATTATTCATTAGTGTCTGGCGTAATGTTTTTATGAAGCCGGGATCTGTATAAATGATGGAACACTTTAACCTCACTTCCCGATAAGTGCCGTTTGGTTGGCCTTTTAATTGCCATGTTCTGTATACCAATGAGACGGTGTTCCCGGCGGGCTGGTGGAAAGGTTATATCTCCGATTACACAAAATACAAATGAGCAGTAAAGTGATGCCTGAACTGAATTATCCTTCTGTGTCCCAGTCTCCTCTCCAACATGTGGACATATGTATAGGTCTGTATAGATCCCCTCCTCCGTAGGCTCATGAAGGTGTCTGTACACCAGCATCAGCACAGAATATTATACGTTTTCCTGTTTAATGTCCGTGCCGGTGAGAACTCAATTTTCGGTAATGAGTTGTAGATGAAAGGGCAGCGTCTGTGTTTGAAAGAAAACTGATCTTATTGAATTCCACCAACAATAAACACAATGGGCCCGACTTGGTAAGGCCACAAAACGAACATATTGTGTGTTAAAGACACATATATCCAGCATATGCAGGTCCGTATCCAACAAGGAGCGGATGTGAGGATACGTCTGGTGATGAATACGGGTCTAGGTCCGCTCTGTTCTATCAGACACTGCAGGACACGTCCAACACTTATGTGGAATATAAAGTCCCAAAAGAACGCACAGAAAAAAAACTATTCAATTAATGTCACCTGTTAATAATAATTAATTTAAAAAAAGGATTTTTTCTATTCCCCCCCCCCCCCCCCCAATAAAATAAATTAGGATGAAAGTCTACTGTACATAAAATACATTTTCACAGAAGCTTCTGATTGCAAACACATATTCCAGCTGTATACACAGCCGTCATCCATAGCAGTCGGCACTAGACCTGTAGCTGGTGCAAGTGATACAACAGAAAATCACGTACCTTTGAACTGCTGAAAGCTCGATCCGGATATTGCTGCGCTCAAGCTTAGCGCACCCTTACTATACATTGACTGCGGCAAAATGCCCCTTCCCCGCCCCGCTGCCTCCCTGAAATCTTAGGTTGTAGTAAATGTACTTTGTGTACTTTGCGTTCATAGATGAATTGGATGTTGCTGCATTGTGTGGCGTGTGGTCCGGTTCTGGCCATGCACAGTGCGATTTTACACAAAATACCTCACATATCAGCATTTGCATTCCATAATGAATCAGCCCCTATAACACACACCCATACCTACAGACCAGTCGGCTCCTTCCCACGGTCTATTTATGTTTCTGTGTTTTCAGATCTCAGGCCTACCAACCTGAACGTAAGACTTTTCCATACTGTGATTGCAAATTTCCTCAATAATGAAGTTCTAATACCTGTCTCAGTCTGGAAACCAACAATATAAGAAATGTTGACAAAATAACAAATTTTAATATTATTATAAATTTACTATTTAAATAGTTCCTAATATTTTTCTTACATACGTTGTCAAAACCTCTCCTTAGTCCTTCCTGACTGCCCCCCTTATTTATCAGTCTATGGGCAACATTTACCAAGCATTGGCTTCTGATGATTTGGTGGAACATGGATTATGGTGATTGGGTGAATGAGAGATAATAACGTTTGGTGATTGGTTGGATGATAGAATATGGAGTAGGGTATTTGGATGATTTAGAGATAATGGAGTGTGGTGGTTGGGGTGGATGAATTATAGAAATGAAGAATAATGATTGGTCAGATGGTAGAACATGTTATATGCTGACTGTTTAAGTTATATTTATATTGTGACAAAGGGGGTGGTTTGCTACAGGCTTCTAAAAGTTGAGTTAGGTATTTAACTAGCAACCTGGTGAGCAAGGCTGCAAACACAGTTACAGATTTGTACAGTAGTGCACCCAAGTTAAATAGATATAGGTGGAGGACTTATGTGTGACTCAATTATAGTAAAGAGTCTGATTTAACTTACATGCTTCAAAGTGGTTTAAAAGCATCTCCACAGCCAGCAGTAGACTGACAGGGTGTGTCTGCAATCAAACAGAGCACCTGCAGAAGACTTCTTTTTAAAGGCAAGGTGGGAGTATCATCTGTTCATCAAATTAGGGCTGTGGGAGAGGTTAAACTATTTAAACCTGTCTTTTTGTTTGTGAAGTATGACCGATGCCAGACAGTGGCCGGTGTCTAGGGAGCTGGTCTCTGTTCCTTTGCGTTAAAGTCACAAGGAAAGTGTGTGCAACTTTGTGCTATGAATTACTTTGCCATCCTGACAATAAAAGCAAAGTAAAAGCAAGAAGGTGTTTGTGTGTCCATCACCCAAAGTGTTTCCGTGCCACAATATATAGTGATGTTATTGAGAGGACAAGTGATATGATGACTGGAGGGAGAACAGAAGAACTAGTGTGGTAAAAAGTTGTATCATATAATTTACAAAATTATGATTCAGTGGTCATTGTATCACATTATAAATTATCATTAAATAATCGTCACAGCCATCCAGATAATATCCCGTTACTATAGACATTCATTGCTATCCTCTGCAGCGGTGATAATGTCCTATATTTACGGATTACACTGTGCTGTGTCAGACACGTGTGATATAGAAATCTATAATAATAATTGTATGAGCGAGCTGCCTCCTCACACGTATGTGGATTTGTTACATATTACTAGAGATGAGGGATCCTTGTCTAGGACAGCACAGTGGCTCAGTGTTTAGCACTTCTGCCTCACAGCACTGGGGTCATGAGTTCGATTCCTGACCATGACCTTATCTGTGTTGAGTTTGTATGTTCTCCCTGTGTTTGCGTGGGTTTCCTTCGGGTGCTCCGGTTTCCTCCCACACTCCAAAAACATACTGGTAGGTTAATTGGCTGCTATCAAAATTGACCCTAGTCTGTGCATCTGTCTCCCTCCCTCTCTGTCTGTGTGTGAGTGTGTTTCTTTTTTAGGGAATTAGGCAGAGTAGTAAGTTTTGGTACATGCTGGAGGCATGATACATGGATGCACCGGTGGATGAGGAGAGTAGGCTGCATACGAGAAGATCACTTCACCAAACAGCAGCATCGGTGTCACAGAACCGGCATATGACCAATCAGAGTGCAACCACTGACAACTTCCAATCAGACCGCAACTTCATCTTTATGATAAGATCTAAAATACTGACTATAAAGGCAGACTGGCTAAAGAATGACTTTACATATAAACAGACTGTTACAGAACAAGGCTGGACCCTTAGCAAAATAATAAAGTGCAGGAAGATCGGACAGAAGTTAGGTAAAGAACGTGGAAAGAATACAAGTGAAAACAGCCATGCAGCTGTGTCAGATGTGTATATTATACATCATATAATATACTGTATATTATATAGGTAATTTATCTACAGACATCCACAATTATCTTTGCAAACACCCATCGGTATCAGCATCACTACACTAATCTGCCCCCAGACTCCTCTCATCCTTCTGTATTATGATTAAAGGGGAATAGACATGAGATAAAAAGAATCTCTTTCTGTGGTTTATATAGGTCTAAAAAATGTTTTTACTGATTTCTGTTTTTGGTCCTTCATGTTCTGCTCCATATTCTGACGGTACAATTTGACCATTTTGACAACTTTTCACGACCTTCTGAGACATTCAGGGTCTGTTTATGGAGCCCCAAACCATGCAGAAACTGCTTGTTACACATGGTTTAGGCAATTGTAAGTAAAATCTTCACTTAAGAAAAGTCTAACACAGAAGATATTGGAGATATCTCATCATCATCACCATTTATTTATATAGCGCCACTGATCCCGCAGCGCTGTACAGAGAGCTCACATCAGTCTCTGCCCCATTGGAGCTTACAGTCTAAATCCCCTAACATACATACATACATACATACATACACATAGAGAGAGACTGGGGTCAATTTGATAGCAGCCAATTAACCTACCAGTATGTTTTTGGAGTGTGGGAGGAAACCAGAGCACCCGGAGGAAACCCACACAAACACGGGGAGAACATACAAACTCCACACAGATAAGGCCATGGTCAGGAATTGAACTCATGACCCCAGTGCTGTGAGGCAGAAGTGTTAACCACTAAGCCACCATTAACCGCAGTCTCCACAATGCTCAATGGAAACTGCGGTCTGGAAAACTTTGTAATTAGCTTTTCGGAACTTGTTCGCAATGGCTAATGCCATCTGAAGATGGCGTTAACCATTGAATCCTATAGCACTGTGGTAGAGGTGTCTTCGGATCCCTCACCACAGCTCACCCACTCTCCTCTCCGGTCACAATTGTGCGTGTACTTAGGTCACAGATGAGCAAAACCACTTTGTGATTGTGACCGTAGTTTTCAGGTAAAGTCATCACCAGGACAGCCTCCTATTGGATGCGCTGTCCCAAGATGATTTTTTTAATAAATGCTCATGAAAAATCAGCTGTCATTGTTACTCTTGCAAAAAAAATATGGTTGTGAAGGGAACACTTTCTCCAGCTAAAACGTACGTTAATGCGCAAAAATAATGCGCACTCGCAAAAAAAGAATCCTCACACCTAACTGAACTGCCCCAGTGGAAATGATCAGTTATTCCTATGACTGTAATACAGACCCCGCCCACCAGTGTCACATGACTCATTTGTAAGGTGTTCTGTAATGATACAATGCATTAGATACTCCCACCTACCGTGCAAGTAATGTGCACTTGTTATGTCTTCATGCTTGCTGGGAAATGGTTCCTAAGCTGTTTTTGTTCCTTATATAAAATTTTGAGAAGAACCACAGTTAATGAACGTGTAATCACTATGGGACTATTAGGCAGTTATTAGTGTTTGTGCAATTCTCAGTGGAAATAATATTCCACCTCTGGTTCAACATTTTCTGTTTTCAAACCAAGTTGACTTTTACAGTCTTTTGCAGCTTGTGAGCGCCCCCATGTGGCAACAGAACAAATCATTCTGCCTTAATATGAAACAGCTCAGAGTTCATTAGTGGATCTTGAACAATCATTTCCCAGCTGTCCCTGAGTGGAACTAATGTACTTGGAGCTTGTTTCTGCAAACCATGTACCAGGCTCAGTGGGCAGGAGGGCATGTGTCCCCTGGACATTTAGGAGGGGAGAGTTCCTGAACCAAGGTTCTGCCTCTGGGAATAGTTGACTGCAGACTTCCTGCTGTCAACGTCTCATTATTGGGAGAGTGTTGAGGATCACTGAGCGATGTTTCCCAGCCCCCACCTCCAGTCTATAAACGGTAAGTGCCATTGACGGGCTTTAGATTCCATGAAAGCAATGTCAAGTCAAGAGTAAGTAGTAGCTTTTTGTCATAAGCCCTAGAGGAGACCTGCTCTGGTCTAGCTGAGGGAAAGTACATTATCTAGTCTGCTGTACCTGGACCTCTTTGAGGAAGGAGAATTGTCCCCATAAGGACAATTATTCTCTACTTACTGTGTCAGCTCCTCCTTCCAAACTGAAAGACACAGTGACTTAAACTCTTATTCATGGGGTTAACTTCCTCTGGACTTCATTCTTGACTCCAGAAGGTTGTCTCTCATTGTGATTGTGTTGATTCTGTTTGAGTTGGGCCTCCCCAACCTATGTCTGTATTAATGTAAAGGTTGGAGATGGAGAGAGGTGAAACAACTACCTACTGGACTCACCACATGGGGGTCTAATCGCGCTTAGGCAGGGGAGTGGGGTATTTGAGCACCTGAATGCAACAGGGGAGAGACCCTTGTTTCGTATGCCAGGTACTTGTTTTGCTGTAGAGAAAATACAGGGAGGACAGTTCCTTGGAGTAACTGGACCTCCGTGAACGATCCTCGCCAGACTATACTGTCCACCACTCACGAAGGTCTTCCAATGCGCACATCTGCCATCTGATACCTGTGCACAGAGCACAACCTCCCTACCTAATCTGTCCCTATTCAACCTGTAACAACACTTTCTATAAGTGGTGCACACTGACTCTGACAGGTATCTTATGCGAACAACTCACCAATAAAAGCTAAACTACACAGCAGTAATGGAACAATAACAACAGTACACAATCACAATTCAGTGTACATATCTTAGACAATACGTTGCAATACAACACAATATCGCTGCTGGAGCTAGACTAGGGGGAGCCTATCTAGGTACTTCTGGGATATGGAATTAAGGCTGAGGACCTAAGGGTCTGGTCCTGGCTGAGGCCTGGTGGCCTGTGGCTAGTGCCTGTGGGGCGGACTAAGCCTGAGGGCTAGGAATCTGGAGCCTATGGCAAGAGGGTACTAAGGGTTGAGGCCTGAGACTATTGGGGCCTGGGACTGGGGGCGGACTATATCTGGGGCTGGTAAATGGGGAATGCTGGGTACGGGGGGGGGGGGGTCAGAGATACGCCCAAGTGGAGCGTGAATGATGCGCTGCCAAATGGCGTCACCTACATGAAGCATTGGGATGTGGCTGAGCCTAGTGCCGCTGTTACTGGCTCCCACATCCCCCCTGCTTCCCTGCTTTGTCCTTTGTAGTCTCCACAAAGAGAGGGCAAGACCTCACATAATCAGCATACCGGCTGCTGGGGCGAAGCAAGTTCGTCTTCTCGGGATAATGGTGGTGGGTGGTCTCTAGGTCTTCCACTGGGACTAGTATAGGGGTTTGGGTGAGCACATTGTCAGTAGGTTGGGGAATCGCTACAACCTCGGCGGCTGTGGGAATCAATCAGAAATATGCTATCACCACCGATCAGCCTGTTCCTCAGCAGTCTGCGCACTAGGGGCGATTCCTCAAATGAAAAGGGTGGCAGGATACTCTTGCACAGCGACTTCAATCGTTAATCTCCATGTTTGGGCACCACCTGGTACACCAGTCCATCTGGATACACGTACCTCTAGACAACGTGCAGCGTCACCTCACTCAACCTGTTGCCAGTACACTCTGTACCATATTGAGTGGTCCCATCGTATATTAACTAAAGAATAGGCCGGGTGTAGGCAATCCTGCCATCTCCTCATGACGCTGAGTCCATAACTCTAAGGGCTCAGCCGTGGGTTGTGTATCATTCAGGAACACAGAACTAGTGCTTATAACCCTCTATTGGATGGAAAACAGACAAGAGCTGCACAGTGCTACATTTCTTATATCTGGACTGACTACACAATCCCTAACAAACCCCTGGAGGGAGGTATCTGGTGCCCCAGCCTGGAAGCGAGGGATATTTACTACAGCCACGCAGGGCACCAGGGCTATACTTGCAATATATAGAAGATAATTTTATAATAACAGTTCACATGTGAAAACAAGAGAAACAAACAAATATATATAAATCTTGTACTGTCCGTAGTGTGCTCCAAGCTAGTCTAGGATAGTTAGAAACATCATATTAATATAACATACAAATATTCACAGAGCTTCTCCAACAGCTGTCCCAACAAGCGAGGTATCGCTGCCAACTGTCCTTTATCACACACGCTCTGCACAGAGAACTCTCTTGTAGGATATGATTGTATAATCTTCCATTGTGGAGCCGGGGATTGCCCAGATTTGCTGAGCGAGCAGCAGAATCCTCACAGTTGTAGCACATGTTGTGTAGAAGTGTTGTGTAGCTGTGTACGTCCTTGTGCAACATGTTCTTATTTCTGATCTCACACTTGTGGATTGTTCAGTTTTATATTTAAGAATAAGCAGAATAGATGGCACGGTGTGGGGTAACACGTCACCTCTGTACAGATCAGTAACTTGGCTGCTGCAATCCCTCTTTCTTACACACGGGGCTGTATATACCTTAATAGTCATTTGTAACTTATGTTAATTTGAGTCTGAATGTCATACATACATACAATTTTAGATCTATCTATATATAGACATAGATATATACATTTATATATACTTTTATACATGTATTCACTTATTTACTACATTTATACACATATATATGTTTATATACACATATATACACTTTTATACTCTAATAAACACATATACACTATATGGACAAAAGTATTTGGCCAATCCTGTTAAATATTGAATTGTGGTGTTGTAATCAGACCCGTTGCCAGAGCTGTATAACATCCAGCACCAGCCATGCAGTCTCCATGTACAAACATTTGTGATAGAAAATGCGTTGTTCTGAAGAGCTCAGTGACACCAAGCGTGGTACTGTGATAGGATGTGTGATACTGTGATAGGATGTGTGGTACTGTGATAGGATGTGTGGTACTGTGATAGGATGTGTGGTACTGTGATAGGATGTGTGGTACTGTGATAGGATGTGTGGTACTGTGATAGGATGTGTGATACTGTGATAGGATGTGTGATACTGTGATAGGATGTGTGATACTGTGATAGGATGTGTGGTACTGTGATAGGATGTGTGGTACTGTGATAGGATGTGTGATACTGTGATAGGATGTGTGATACTGTGATAGGATGTGTGACACTGTGATAGGATGTGTGGTACTGTGATAGGATGTGTGACACTGTGATAGGATGTGTGATACTGTGATAGGATGTGTGACACTGTGATAGGATGTGTGGTACTGTGATAGGATGTGTGGTACTGTGATAGGATGTGTGGTACTGTGATAGGATGTGTGATACTGTGATAGGATGTGTGGTACTGTGATAGGATGTGTGATACTGTGATAGGATGTGTGGTACTGTGATGGGATGTGTGACACTGTGATAGGATGTGTGATACTGTGATAGGATGTGTGGTACTGTGATAGGATGTGTGGTACTGTGATAGGATGTGTGGTACTGTGATAGGATGTGTGGTACTGTGATAGGATGTGTGGTACTGTGATAGGATGTGTGATACTGTGATAGGATGTGTGGTACTGTGATAGGATGTGCGGTACTGTGATAGGATGTGCGGTACTGTGATAGGATGTGTGATACTGTGATAGGATGGGTGATACTGTGATAGGATGTGCGGTACTGTGATAGGATGTGCAGTACTGTGATAGGATGTGTGATACTGTGATAGGATGTGTGGTACTGTGATAGGATGTGTGATACTGTGATAGGATGTGTGGTACTGTGATAGGATGTGCGGTACTGTGATAGGATGTGTGGTACTGTGATAGGATGTGTGGTACTGTGATAGGATGTGCGGTACTGTGATAGGATGTGTGATACTGTGATAGGATGTGCGGTACTGTGATAGGATGTGCGGTACTGTGATAGGATGTGTGGTACTGTGATAGGATGTGTGGTACTGTGATAGGATGTGCGGTACTGTGATAGGATGTGCGGTACTGTGATAGGATGTGTGGTACTGTGATAGGATGTGTGATACTGTGATACTGTGATAGGATGTGTGGTACTGTGATAGGATGTGTGGTACTGTGATAGGATGTGTGGTACTGTGATAGGATGTGTGATACTGTGATAGGATGTGTGATACTGTGATAGGATGTGTGGTACTGTGATAGGATGTGTGGTACTGTGATAGGATGTGTGGTACTGTGATAGGATGTGTGGTACTGTGATAGGATGTGTGGTACTGTGATAGGATGTGTGATACTGTGATAGGATGTGTGGTACTGTGATAGGATGTGTGGTACTGTGATAGGATGTGTGACACTGTGATAGGATGTGTGATACTGTGATAGGATGTGTGACACTGTGATAGGATGTGCGGTACTGTGATAGGATGTGTGGTACTGTGATAGGATGTGTGACACTGTGATAGGATGTGTGATACTGTGATAGGATGTGTGACACTGTGATAGGATGTGTGATACTGTGATAGGATGTGCGGTACTGTGATAGGATGTGTGATACTGTGATAGGATGTGTGATACTGTGATAGGATGTGTGATACTGTGATAGGATGTGTGACACTGTGATAGGATGTGTGGTACTGTGATAGGATGTGTGATACTGTGATAGGATGTGTGATACTGTGATAGGATGTGTGATACTGTGATAGGATGTGTGACACTGTGATAGGATGTGTGGTACTGTGATAGGATGTGCGGTACTGTGATAGGATGTGTGATACTGTGATAGGATGTGTGACACTGTGATAGGATGTGTGACACTGTGATAGGATGTGCGGTACTGTGATAGGATGTGTGACACTGTGATAGGATGTGCGGTACTGTGATAGGATGTGTGATACTGTGATAGGATGTGTGACACTGTGATAGGATGTGCGGTACTGTGATAGGATGTGTGGTACTGTGATAGGATGTGTGACACTGTGATAGGATGTGTGATACTGTGATAGGATGTGTGACACTGTGATAGGATGTGCGATACTGTGATAGGATGTGCGGTACTGTGATAGGATGTGTGATACTGTGATAGGATGTGTGACACTGTGATAGGATGTGTGATACTGTGATAGGATGTGTGGTACTGTGATAGGATGTGTGGTACTGTGATAGGATGTGTGGTACTGTGATAGGATGTGTGATACTGTGATAGGATGTGTGACACTGTGATAGGATGTGTGGTACTGTGATAGGATGTGTGATACTGTGATAGGATGTGTGGTACTGTGATAGGATGTGTGGTACTGTGATAGGATGTGTGGTACTGTGATAGGATGTGTGGTACTGTGATAGGATGTGTGGTACTGTGATAGGATGTGTGGTACTGTGATAGGATGTGTGGTACTGTGATAGGATGTGTGGTACTGTGATAGGATGTGCGGTACTGTGATAGGATGTGCGGTACTGTGATAGGATGTGCGGTACTGTGATAGGATGTGTGATACTGTGATAGGATGTGTGGTACTGTGATAGGATGTGTGGTACTGTGATAGGATGTGTGGTACTGTGATAGGATGTGCGGTACTGTGATAGGATGTGTGGTACTGTGATAGGATGTGTGGTACTGTGATAGGATGTGTGGTACTGTGATAGGATGTGTGGTACTGTGATAGGATGTGTGGTACTGTGATAGGATGTGTGGTACTGTGATAGGATGTGCGGTACTGTGATAGGATGTGTGGTACTGTGATAGGATGTGTGGTACTGTGATAGGATGTGCGGTACTGTGATAGGATGTGTGGTACTGTGATAGGATGTGCGGTACTGTGATAGGATGTGTGGTACTGTGATAGGATGTGTGGTACTGTGATAGGATGTGTGGTACTGTGATAGGATGTGTGGTACTGTGATAGGATGTGTGGTACTGTGATAGGATGTGTGGTACTGTGATAGGATGTGCGGTACTGTGATAGGATGTGCGGTACTGTGATAGGATGTGCGGTACTGTGATAGGATGTGCGATACTGTGATAGGATGTGTGGTACTGTGATAGGATGTGTGGTACTGTGATAGGATGTGCGGTACTGTGATAGGATGTGCGGTACTGTGATAGGATGTGTGGTACTGTGATAGGATGTGTGGTACTGTGATAGGATGTGTGGTACTGTGATAGGATGTGTGGTACTGTGATAGGATGTGTGGTACTGTGATAGGATGTGCGGTACTGTGATAGGATGTGTGGTACTGTGATAGGATGTGTGGTACTGTGATAGGATGTGCGGTACTGTGATAGGATGTGTGGTACTGTGATAGGATGTGCGGTACTGTGATAGGATGTGTGATACTGTGATAGGATGTGTGACACTGTGATAGGATGTGTGACACTGTGATAGGATGTGCGGTACTGTGATAGGATGTGCGGTACTGTGATAGGATGTGTGGTACTGTGATAGGATGTGTGGTACTGTGATAGGATGTGTGGTACTGTGATAAGATGTGTGGTACTGTGATAGGATGTGCGGTACTGTGATAGGATGTGGGACACTGTGATAGGATGTGCGGTACTGTGATAGGATGTGTGGTACTGTGATAGGATGTGTGGTACTGTGATAGGATGTGTGGTACTGTGATAGGATGTGTGGTACTGTGATAGGATGTGTGGTACTGTGATAGGATGTGTGGTACTGTGATAGGATGTGCGGTACTGTGATAGGATGTGTAGTACTGTGATAGGATGTGCGGTACTGTGATAGGATGTGTGATACTGTGATAGGATGTGTGACACTGTGATAGGATGTGTGGTACTGTGATAGGATGTGTGATACTGTGATAGGATGTGTGACACTGTGATAGGATGTGCGGTACTGTGATAGGATGTGTGGTACTGTGATAGGATGTGTGATACTGTGATGGGATGTGTGGTACTGTGATAGGATGTGTGATACTGTGATAGGATGTGTGACACTGTGATAGGATGTGCGGTACTGTGATAGGATGTGTGGTACTGTGATAGATGCCACCTTTGTAATAAGACTGTTCGTGAAATTTCATCCCTGCTGGATATTCCACGGTCGGCTGTTAGTGATATTATTAGAAAGTGGAAGCATTTAGGACCAACAAAAACTCAGCCACAAAGCAGAAGACCACGTAAAATCACAGATCGAGGGCAACGACTGCTAAGGCGCACGGTGCGTAAAAGGCGCCAACAATCTGCTTATTCCATAGCTGAAGAGTGCCGACCTTCCACTGACATTAATGTAAGCACAAATACTGTGTGGCCGGAGGTTAATGGATGGGTTTCCATGGCCGAGCAGCTGCATGCAGCCTCACATCACCATCACCAAGACCAATGCCCAGCGTCGGATGGAGTGGTGTAAAGCACACCGACCCTGGACTGTGGAGCAGTGGAAACGTGTTCTGTGGAGTGAGGAATCACACTTCTCTGTTTAGCAGTCAGATGGGCGAGTCTGGGTTTGGCGGATGCCGGGAGAACGTTACCTGCCTGACTGCATTATGCCAACTGAGAAGTTTGGTGGAGGGCAGATAATGGTATGGGGCTGTTTTTCAGGGTTTGGGCTGGACCCCTTATCTTCAGTAAAAGGCAATGTTAATTCTTCAGCATCCCAAGTCATTTTGGACAATGTTATGCTTCCAACTTTGTGGCAACAGTTTGGGGAAGGCCGTTTTCTATTTCAACATGACTGTGCCCCAGTGCACAAAGCAAGGACTACAAAGACACGGTTTGATGAGTTCTGTGTGGAAGAACCTGACTGGCCGCACAGAGCCCTGACCTCAACCCCATAGAACACCTTTGGGATGAACTGGAACAGAGATTGTGAGCCAGACCTTCTCCTCCAACATCAGTGTCTGACCTCATAAATACTCTACAGAATGAATGGACACAAATTCCCACAGTAACACTCCAGCATCTTGTGGAGCCTTCCAAGAAGAGTGGAAGCTGTTATCACTGCAAAAGGGGAACCAACTCCATATTAAAGTATATGTATTTGAATACAATATCATTACAGTCCCTGTTGGTGTAATGATCAAGCGTCCGAATACTTTTGTCCATATAAGGTATATTTATACACACTGTGGCACAGTGGTTAACATTGCTGACTGAGATGCTCTCTCCTACCTCCATACATGGGGCACACACATACATGGGACACACACATGACACATACAGAACACAGAGTGAGCATAACTTCCAGTATACAGAATCTGGCTCTGTCAGTAATGTACCTGTCTGTGTCCTGAGATGATGCTGAGAATGGAGCTGAGTAATGAAGATATAAATAGTACAGCTCCTGGGGTGTTCATTCTGCTGAGGGGAAGTTCCTAAATAAAGTTTTTGCCAGAACATCAGTCTGAGGTGAATGAACCTCTTACTCTGTGTCTCTATTACTGACTGAATTATACAAGTGGCGGCCATTTTTGTGGAGCCCACAAAGCACATAGGCTTATGTAAATAGCTCAACCACTATGGCTTCTGCATTGGAGACAAATTTGACTGTGACAAGCATAGTTGCCAATTCGGCTTATAACAAGTGGAATTGGGCTTCTTTTTTTGTGAAGTTGCGGGATTTTTCTCACTGCCGCAGGTAGCTTATTTTTGGGCTTGGACACCTTCTCCAAGTCCTCAGGCTGCATAATCGTTTTGTTTTTATTTGTTTTCCTCTGTTACCATTTTGTGATTGGTGCATTCAGTTTTGTTTTTTTTGTGGGCGGGTTGAGCAGCGACATCCTCCAATGAAGCGGAGCTTTGTGGGTGGGCGGAGTCAGAGGAAGACGTGGAATAAATCACAGGAAGACGGATCTACAGCAACTTACTGAGATAAGTGGTGAGTCTGGTGACAGACACAGGATCGCTGCACTTATAGCAGGTAACACCTCTATATAACACCCTCCCCTCCCATTCAGTAAGCTGCTTATACTGTTATATCATGGGGCTGTGTGGTATAGACAGACCAGTGTCCTAAATTGCAGCATTTGCCCTATCAGTGTATAAATGTGTCCTCTTGTGTTTATAAAGGTTTTCTGAATGGAGATTCAGTGCAGAAAGTAATGTTATAGAAAAGGACGGTCCCCTGTAAGTTGGGCTTTTTAGGATTGGTTTGGGCTTGTTTTTCATTTCAAAGTTGGCAACCCTGGTGACAAGAAGTCACTGAGTGGGTGAGATAGATGAGAACCACCATTATAACTTACCGCCCTACGCCAGGCCACTTCAACCACTGCTTAAGGGACCTTAATCTGCCGCGATAGGGTTCATTTTATTATCACTGCTTATCGTGGTGATTGCAAGATTTGTTATTGACACAATTTATAACAAATCTTCCTGGGCCGGGTTTACGGGTTTCGCCACACCAGTCTCTGTAGATATGTGCATCCATTTTTTTTACAGTCACAATACTTGGCAAATAGACTGTGGATGGTGTCACTGACGGAAGCTGCCTCATATTTCCGCCAGCGCGGGTTATCGCCAGTGGTACTGGCGGCAGTAACCCTTTGATGTTTTGGGGAAAGCATGAAAACGTCTTAGCGACGAAAGCACCTACATCAACCAATGAGAAGCTTGCTTTCATTATCCCACCTGGCAATATTGTAAGGTGTAAGTTTGCACCCATGTTGGTAAATAGCCCCCAGGGTGGGGTAAAGGGGGGGGGGTGACCTTGTCCGCTGCATGTTCTACATCTCCCACTTCTGTGTAGACGTCGGATGATTTTCTGCTACAGGGCTGTTTCTTGATGTTGTTATAGGATTGTTCTTATACAGACACTACAGCAGCGCTGTACAGTCTGCTGCATTCTGGGAATGACACTATGACAGTGTATTCAGCACTGTTGCGCCACTAGAAAAAGCTTCTATCGGGTCCTTGTAATTTTTATCTGACTTCAGGTCCCTTTTATTTACCATGATCAGAGAATGTGCTGGTCTATTATTATATTATGTATAGGACACCTCATTATATTATTATATTGTGTATAGGACCCCTCGTTATATTATTATATTGTGTATAGGACCCCTCGTTATATTATTATATTGTGTATTGGACCCCTCGTTATATTATTATATTGTGTATAGGACCCCTCATTATATTATTATATTATGTATAGGACCCCTCGTTATATTATTATATTGTGTATAGGACCCCTCGTTATATTATTATATTGTGTATTGGACCCCTCGTTATATTATTATATTGTGTATAGGGCCCCTCGTTATATTATTATATTGTGTATAGGACCCCTCGTTATATTATTATATTGTGTATAGAACACCTCATTATATTATTATATTGTGTATTGGACCCCTCGTTATATTATTATATTGTGTATAGGACCCCCTCATTATATTATTATATTGTGTATAGGACCCCTCGTTATATTATTATATTGTGTATAGGACCCCTCATTATATTATTATATTATGTATAGGACCCCTCGTTATATTATTATATTGTGTATAGGACCCCTCGTTATATTATAATATTGTGTATAGGACCCCTCGTTATATTATTATATTGTGTATTGGACCCCTCGTTATATTATTATATTGTGTATAGGGCCCCTCGTTATATTATTATATTGTGTATAGGACCCCTCGTTATATTATTATATTGTGTATAGAACACCTCATTATATTATTATATTGTGTATTGGACCCCTCGTTATATTATTATATTGTGTATAGGACCCCCTCATTATATTATTATATTGTGTATAGGACCCCTCGTTATATTATTATATTGTGTATAGGACCCCTCATTATATTATTATATTATGTATAGGACCCCTCGTTATATTATTATATTGTGTATAGGACCCCTCGTTATATTATTATATTGTGTATTGGACCCCTCGTTATATTATTATATTGTGTATAGGGCCCCTCGTTATATTATTATATTGTGTATAGGACCCCTCGTTATATTATTATATTGTGTATAGAACACCTCATTATATTATTATATTGTGTATTGGACCCCTCGTTATATTATTATATTGTGTATAGGACCCCCTCATTATATTATTATATTGTGTATAGGACCCCTCGTTATATTATTATATTGTGTATAGGACACCTCATTATATTATTATATTGTGTATAGGACCCCTCGTTATATTATTATATTGTGTATAGGACCCCTCATTATATTATTATATTATGTATAGGACACCTCATTATATTATTATATTGTGTATAGGACACCTCATTATATTATTATATTGTGTATAGGACCCCTCATTATATTATTATATTATGTATAGGACCCCTCGTTATATTATTATATTGTGTATAGGACACCTTATTATATTGTGTATAGGACACCTCATTATATTATTATATTATGTATAGGACCCCTCATTATATTATTATATTGTGTATAGGACCCCTCATTATATTATTATATTGTGTATAGGACCCCTCATTATATTATTATATTGTGTATAGGACCCCTCATTATATTATTATATTGTGTATAGGACCCCTCATTATATTATTATATTGTGTATAGGACACCTCATTATATTATTATATTGTGTATAGGACACCTCATTATATTATTATATTGTGTATAGGACCCCTCGTTATATTATTATATTGTGTATAGGACCCCTCGTTATATTATTATATTGTGTATAGGACCCCTCGTTATATTATTATATTATGTATAGGACACCTCATTATATTATTATATTGTGTATAGGACACCTCATTATATTATTATATTGTGTATAGGACCCCTCGTTATATTATTATATTGTGTATAGGACACCTTATTATATTGTGTATAGGACACCTCATTATATTATTATATTATGCATAGGACCCCTCATTATATTATTATATTGTGTATAGGACCCCTCATTATATTATTATATTGTGTATAGGACCCCTCATTATATTATTATATTGTGTATAGGACCCCTCATTATATTATTATATTGTGTATAGGACCCCTCATTATATTATTATATTGTGTATAGGACCCCTCATTATATTATTATATTGTGTATAGGACCCCTCATTATATTATTATATTGTGTATAGGACACCTCATTATATTATTATATTGTGTATAGGACACCTCATTATATTATTATATTGTGTATAGGACCCCTCGTTATATTATTATATTGTGTATAGGACCCCTTGTTATATTATTATATTGTGTATAGGACCCCTCATTATATTATTATATTATGTATAGGACACCTCATTATATTATTATATTGTGTATAGGACACCTCATTATATTATTATATTGTGTATAGGACCCCTCGTTATATTATTATATTGTGTATAGGACACCTTATTATATTGTGTATAGGACACCTCATTATATTATTATATTATGTATAGGACCCCTCATTATATTATTATATTGTGTATAGGACCCCTCATTATATTATTATATTGTGTATAGGACCCCTCATTATATTATTATATTGTGTATAGGACCCCTCATTATATTATTATATTGTGTATAGGACCCCTCATTATATTATTATATTGTGTATAGGACCCCTCATTATATTATTATATTGTGTACAGGACCCCTCGTTATATTATTATATTATGTATAGGACACCTCGTTATATTATTATATTGTGTATAGGACACCTCGTTATATTATTATATTATGTATAGGACACCTCGTTATATTATTATATTGTGTATAGGACACCTCATTATATTATTATATTGTGTATAGGACCCCTTGTTATATTATTATATTGTGTATAGGACCCCTCGTTATATTATTATATTGTGTATAGGACCCCTCATTATATTATTATATTGTGTACAGGACCCCTCATTATATTATTATATTGTGTATAGGACACCTCATTATATTATTATATTATGTATAGGACCCCTCATTATATTATTATATTGTGTATAGGACCCCTCATTATATTATTATATTGTGTATAGGACCCCTCATTATATTATTATATTGTGTATAGGACCCCTCATTATATTATTATATTGTGTATAGGACACCTCATTATATTATTATATTGTGTATAGGACACCTCATTATATTATTATATTGTGTATAGGACCCCTCGTTATATTATTATATTGTGTATAGGACACCTTATTATATTGTGTATAGGACACCTCATTATATTATTATATTATGTATAGGACCCCTCATTATATTATTATATTGTGTATAGGACCCCTCATTATATTATTATATTATGTATAGGACACCTCATTATATTATTATATTGTGTATAGGACACCTCATTATATTATTATATTGTGTATAGGACCCCTCATTATATTATTAGATTGTGTATAGTACCCCTCATTATATTGTGGGCAGCATGGTGGCTCAATGGTTAGCACTTCTGCCTTACAGCACTGGGGTCATGAGTTCAATTCCCGACCATGGCCTTATCTTTGTGGAGTTTGTATGTTCTCCCCGTGTTTGCGTGGGTTTCCTCCAGGTGCTTCGGTTTCCTCCCACATTCCAAAAACATACTGGTAGGTTAATTAGCGGCTAACAAAATTGACCCTAGTCTGTGTGTGTCTGTGTGTGTGTGTTAGGGAATTTAGACTGTAAGCTCCAATGGGGCAGGGACTGACGTGAATGAGTTCTCTGTACAGCGCTGCGGAATTAGTGGCGCTATATAAATAAATGGTGATGATGATGATTATTAGATTGTGTATAGGGTTGAGCCCCATTGTGTCATTGGGTGTTTGTGTACAGATGACAATGCGGATATTAATCATCTCTCCCATACACACACAGGGACAGAATCAGTTGCAGAAGGGATGAGGCTGCTGGTTGTTTGCTCTGTATAATTTGCAGACGGGAGAAGACGGTATTTGTATTACTTCAGTGACGGTAAGACCTGCCCGAGCCTGTGAGCTGACATCCACATTCCCCGGCAACAATCTGCTTCTCTTGTAACACTTTCTCTGCCAGTATATAAATTGTGGCTGAATCTTCCCATAACATTCTGTAGATGATGGAAGAGAAGACGCGGGATTGGTGGTGGGGATGATGGGAGCATAAGGCAACGACAGGCAACATGATATTTCTGAATATATGTTTTGGAATTGCTCTTTTGGTGAAGATGAGCACACCCTGTATCTGCAGTGAATTACATAGTATTACATAGTATTACATAGTGTGACTGGATCACTTACAAATAACTTATTTGTGGCTGGCTCATGTAGAAATAATTTATTTACTGCACCAAGCAGCTGCTGGCACCAGTCATGATGATAGTAATCCCTCTACGTCATCTGCTATATACTATGGTAAAGTGCATAGTGTTTTTAAGTCAGGGAAACAAAAATGTAAAAAAACACTTTTTACCTTAGTTAAGAAAAAAAAGATGTAATCCAGGCAAAATTATCTGCAGAAAAAAATAAAATTGCCAACATGCCATTCTACACACGCACTGGCAAGGAAAGAATGAGACCTTCGCCTTTCTATATAAGTGCTAGTTCTGCAACTGTCACTGAGGTATCTTCTTGTAAGGTCAGTCATGACCAAGCAAGACCTTGTCATTCAGACTCCAAAAGCGGTGTCCAAATACTTTTACGTGTAAAAGCCGAGCTGGAAGAAAACAGTAAGGCATTAGAGAAAAATGTATGTTCAAATTCAGAAATGACACAAATCCCTGAGGAGAGTCTATCCACGAGTGCTATGTGTAATCCTGACCATTCTGATAGTGTACCCATAAAGAAGCATTTCTGCAGATGTGTGCATGAAAAGCCCGAGTGTAGCCGGTGATACACAAATTGAGGATGCCACTTTGAAATTGCAACAGGATGAGGGGGATATTTGTGTAGCTGACAAGGGCGGTAATGAGGATGCTGATGAGGATGATGTTGTTTGTGTAAGTCCTGCACTGGTGGAAGCAGTTCTTGCCAGTGATAAGAAGAAGACCATTGTCATGCCTGGGCATAAGACCAAAAAAATCCACCTCTTATGTGTTGAATTATTTTTACCCAAATCCTGATAACAGTTATCTAGCCATTTGTAGCATTTGTAAAGCCACAGTCATTAGAGGTAGGGACCTTAACCATCTAGGAACCTCATCCATGTTACGCCATTTGAAGAGAGTTCATGGCAAGCTGTTGGGAAAATCAGAAACTTATGCTAAAAAAAAATAACAACAAGCAGTCCATCATCAGCTAGGTCCCTTCTCTCAGCTACATCCCGACACCTGCAATCTACACCCACAACACCGTCCTTATCAATATTCTCAGTAGCGATCGGAGTTAGTCCTGCATCCAAGTTGCTAAGGAGAGATGACTCCCCCACTATCCTGGATTCCTCAGAAGAATTCTTGAGTGTTAGTCCCACTGCTGCTGCTGGGGGTGAATCTTCATCCTAGAAGCAGACCAAGAAGACTACTAGTATTTTACAACAATTGACTGTTAAACAATGCTTTGCAAGAGATGAAAGCGGTCGCCCAGTCGTAAGGCGGATCACAGACGCCATGGCGACTATGCTAGTATTAGATCTGCGTCCAATATCCAATATTAATGCAGCTGGTTTTAGACAGTTAGTTGAGGTCTTGTGTTCCTTTTATCAAACTCCATCTTGACACCATTTTACTAGAAAAGTTATTCCTCACCTCTACCAGAAGGTTCATAAAAATGTAATTATTGGGCTACAAAATGCCATTCTACCCACTGTACACTTAACCACAGATATGTGGACAAGCGGAACTGGGCAAACTAAAGATTATATGACTGTGACAGCCCACTGGGTTGGTGATTCGCCTTCACCTGCAGGAACAGCAGCAGTATGTACCCAAGTACGTCACATTTGTCAGAAGCAGCTACTCTGTTTATCACCGGCTTCACTAAGAGGCATACAGCTGACAATCTGTTACACAAACTAAAAGCGACGCACTGAGGAGAAAATTGACGCACTGAGGAGAAGGGTTGTTTACTGAGTAGAACAGAGAAAAGTCACTTAGATATGACCTAATTAATGTCTTCACATATATTCAGGGACAAAAAAAAGATTTTTCTGACTAACTTTCTAAACCCACTCTGTAGATATGACAACATGCACTGTCACTATGTGATTATGTAACACAACCGAAAGGGGCAATAATGGCAGAATCACTTTGGATGCAACAATGGACTTGATGCTTTTCTTACAAGGAAATGTAAATATCCTAATGTCTGCCAATGCTATCTGCCAGCTTGTCATCCTGGTCCACAGTCTGAGTGTTCAGTGTAGAGCAGGTGCAGTCACACAGTCTCTCAGTGCACAGATAAGAGTTTAGAGTATTGAGATGGGATATCGGGATGAACAGGGAGCAGAGGAGACTATCGCCAGTTACACTTCTTGTAGCTTAGAGCTTGCACAGATTCATGACCTATTTTGTGTCTGCAGGTTGGACTTCAGCGGAGAACATTATTTCCAGACGGACACTTGACACACTCACAATTTTCACATGTATTAAAGACGGTCACAATGTCCCTCACTCTCATGATTAACGTAAGTCAAACAGATGCTGAAGACAGACTAAGGCTGGTGCTAGTTTTATCTGCTGCAGTATAATGGGAACATTAAAAGATACTTGTATAAACGAGTACTGTAGATTTTAATCTAATGGGACTAAAGCAGAACTAATATATATATATATATATAGCCTAGCTCTTTCAGTTGCTCCCTTAGTGCTTTTCAGTTTTTTGTTTTTTTGAAGAAGTACAAACAAATATTGCAAAGTTTAATGTGTTGAAAATTATTATGTTATTAATTATGGACGATTCGGAAATGGAGATACTAGATGGTATAGCCGGATTTGGAGACAGTTTCACGTCACATGTTTATGTCTGCAGTCTCCACAAAAGTTCATTATCACATAATTATCTGTTGGTGATTTCTGAAAACTGGGCAAATATACAGCTCCTCCTGTATTCTACCAACCAATCTCATGTAATTGCTGCAGGGTTCAGTGTGTTTATTCTGGATGCCAGTCTGATGCTTATTATTGTGACACTGAGTGTATCTTAGTTGTATCTTCCTCAGCGTTGTAAAGAATAGTCCGTACGCTGAGCTGGAGTTGTATTTTGTTTAATGGATTGTTTAGTATTGATATAATTACACCAGAATATAAGTGATAACTTATTGGTGACATTTCCCTGCTCATAGCCGGGGTGACTACTATGCACATTCCACTCCAGCGTCCTCGGCGTGATTGCAGTTATGCTTTTCCCAGTCAGATTTTTCACAGTCCAGGATACTTCTTTCCGTGCCCTTACACGCCACTTCATCCAGAAAAATCTTCCCGGTTCCTGCAGAGAAGAACCACAATTGTATCATACAGAGAACTTGTGTCGTGGGATCAGGACAGAAGATGGAGGGTGGTGGTTTGTGTCTTATGTAGAGTTGGACGCAATTTCTGTCTTAAGCGGAGGAGTCTGACGCATTATTATCACTGCGTGACTGCGTAGCTGGGCTAGAGACCAGCAACAGATAGGTTCCTTGACAGGCGCCTGCGTCCAGGTCTACATAGGTCCATTTACTTGAACACGCCCCCTTACAATACTTGGCCGATGCATGCCCGCCCTTTGCCTCCCCGATCCGCCTCTATAAGCGTAAGGAGACGTATGCACAACACCCGACGGACTCTGTACACAGACACACTCGCAATCCTTATCCTGCCCCAGAGCTGTACAACCTGGAGGGTGCGTGCACTAAAACAGGGAAAGTCACAAGCGTGGGGTCCTGTGATAGAGGAAACCAGCCCGAGCTTAGGGCTGGAACCTTTATGGGAAGAGGGGGGGGGGCTGTAATTTTGTGCCTCCCCCTCCCCTTTCCACAGAGACTCCAACCTTGCGCTGACCAGGTTGGTGCAGTTTCCACTACAACAGAGGGACCCCACACATTGTAAGGGTTTCTGGGGGACATGCTGCCTGTGTCTTTAATTATTTATTGCTACATAGATTCCATTTAAATGGCTGTGTGGTTTGAGACTGAGCGGTTTGAAATAATGCGGTTTAGTAACTCTAGGGTGGGTCTCCACTATATCAGGGGGGCCCTTGCGCATGTACAGCGGATCGCGAGCTGCAGGCGATGTGAAACCACGTTGTATCTGTGGGGGCAGGAAAGTGCTGATACACACAGTACATAGAGGAAGGAGACCCCCTTACCTGCGGCTGCAGTGAATACTGACACAAAGTTCGAGTGTCCCAACATTCGGCAGATTACTATCCCATCATTATTGTCCCAGCTGTCATCACAGATTGTTCCCCACTCTCCGTTTCGCTTGATTTCCACGCGGCCTTTTAATCCTCCAACAATCCGCACAATATCACTACCTAGGGAAACAGAACACATATAAAACACCGGTTAGGTTCTATATGCAGTTAGTTACGTTCCCAGGATTTTTACCCCGCACATCATATTCCTAATTAATAGTGTTAACTGTAAAGGAAAACTTTCTAATATTTTCATGTATAAAATATTAAACCTCTCAGCAACCTGTTGACACTTTCAAGGAAGATTAAAGGGGAACACCACCAATTTATTTTAAATTCATATCTTCTTATAAAAAGTACAGCAATTTGCAAATAAAAACATTCCCATAATTGCAGGAACACAATTTACATCTATCTCACGTATATACATGGTCACAGCTACATAGTCATATATGTACAGACACAAGTTACATGTACATTACTTTTTATTGATATCCCCCAAATAATTTGCAGATTATTGTTACTAACTTGTCTGCTGTCTTCTGCTTTGGAAAATAACTAAATAGTCCATATATGTTGTTTCTAACCTAACCACCCTGTGAGCTGGAAATTTGATGTATGAAGGCCATTTCAAAAGATTGATCCCCATATTTGCTGCATATCATGCCCATTCATCCTCTGTGTGCCGGTCCTTGCAAAAGGCAACAGGGTCTATAAACGGTTTTCTGGAAATTAGATTCTTATAGGTATGCTAAATCCTTTTCTCTGAATCCACTGGAGTTTACTGGTTCCGTGGAGATATAGAGCCTCCGATAGAGGTATCTTCCTCCCCCTATACATGCCCATCCTGCAGGGAACTCCGTTATCTTTCTAACCAAGCCCCACAGGACAGAACCAGAGAAGAACAACATCATGTGGGCAACATGGTGGCTCAGTGGTTAGCACTTCTGCCTCACAGCGCTGGGGTCATGAGTTCGATTCCCAACCATGGCCTTATCTGTGTGGAGTTTGTATGTTCTCCCCGTGTATGCGTGGGTTTCCTCCGGGTGCTCCGGTTTCTTCCCACACTCCAAAAACATACTAGTAGGTGAATTGACTGCTATCAAATATGACCCTAGTCTGTGTATGTTAGGAAATTTAGACTAAGCTCCAATGGGGCAGGGACTGATGTGAGTGAGTTCTCTGTACAGCGCTACGGAATCAGTGGCGCTATATAAATAAATGGTGATGATGATGCGTCAGATAATAATCTCCTCTTACCTCTGTTTTGTCCGGGGATTCCAGCAGGTCCTACATGAAAATAAAATGGAATCAGTTAGTGCCTTTATTGGGTAGTTCCATGAATTCCAGGACAGGACAACAGGTTAATGAAGCAGAAACATTAGCACAAGATGTAAAGTCTGTAACACAAAGCACAGTCTTAATTGACTGATACTGTACGTGTTCTGCTATTTGCTGATCTGTAACCTCATGTGATGAACTATAGCAAAATGTCTTCGAGATTTAGAGTAATATAAGATATTAAGTCAAGGACCTGCTGCTGGCATCAGTATAATCAGAAAATTACTGCACAACCAGCTCTGGTGCCGTGTGCGCCTCTATGTGTACCTAAATATCCTCCAAAATGTATTGGATATGTGGAGCGAGATATTCGACATTTACGGAAGGGCAAAACTTTACACAGACCGAGGCAAGGAGTGGGCGGAAAGAGGGTGCTCCCTGCAGAGTACTGAGCAGGTGCAGAGCAAAGGAGATATCACTTTACAGTTTGAGATTATTAAACCGAGAGAAATGAGTGGAGAGGGTACATTATAAAGAGTGCATGGACCATAAAGGTAATACAGACAGTCCCGGTGTCCCCTCACTCTCAGGACACATGTAATACAGACAGTCCCGGTGTCCCCTCACTCTCAGAACACATGTAATACAGACAGTCCCGGTGTCCCCCCCCCCTCTTAGGACACATGTAATACAGACAGTCCCGGTGTCCCCTCACTCTCAGGACACATGTAATACAGACAGTCCCGTTGTCCCCTCACTCTCAGGACACATGTAATACAGACAGTCCCGGTGTCCCCTCACTCTCAGGACACATGTAATACAGACAGTCCCGTTGTCCCCTCACTCTCAGGACACATGTAATACAGACAGTCCCGGTGTCCCCTCACTATCAGGACACGTGTAATACAGACAGTCCCGGTGTCCCCCCCCCTCTTAGGACACATGTAATACAGACAGTCCCGGTGTCCCCTCACTCTCAGGACACGTGTAATACAGACAGTCCCGGTGTCCCCTCACTCTCAGGACACGTGTAATACAGACAGTCCCGGTGTCCCCTCACTCTCAGGACACGTGTAATACAGACAGTCCCGGTGTCCCCTCACTCTCAGGACACGTGTAATACAGACAGTCCCGGTGTCCCCTCACTCTCAGGACACATGTAATACAGACAGTCCCGGTGTCCCCTCACTCTCAGGACACATGTAATACAGACAGTCCCGGTGTCCCCTCACTCTAAGGACACATGTAATACAGACAGTCCCGGTGTCCCCTCACTCTCAGGACACATGTAATACAGACAGTCCCGGTGTCCCCTCACTCTCAGGACACGTAATACAGACAGTCCCGGTGTCCCCTCCCTCTCAGGACACATGTAATACTGACAGTCCCGGTGTCCTGAGAGTGAGGGGACACATGTAATACAGACAGTCCCAGTGTCCCCTCACTCTCATGATTAGCCATATATGAGCCTAGACCAGACAGTAGTTAAGGAGGTAATCTGAGAAGTGCCACTTAATGATAGAGGGTGGATATAACGTGGTAGGAGGGTGGATGTAACGTGGTAGGAGGGTGGATGTAACGTGGTAGGAGGGTGGATGTAACGTGGTAGGGGGTGGATATAACGTGGTAGGAGGGTGGACTTTGATAAGATGTTTTCTCTTTAGCAGAGTGCGTCTCTGGAGATTTTCCCTCCTTCCCACACTACTAAGTGCACATTTACTTTCCATAGTTGTGTCCTGAAAGCAGAGAGTATAGTGCAACATTACCGGCAAAGCCAAGATGTTATTGTGGTTCTATAGTTGGTTGCGCTGAACCTGGGATGTACCTTGAGGACCAGTGGCCCCCTTCTCCCCAGTTTGTCCTTTTGGGCCTGGGGGACCGGGGTTTCCAGTTGTTCCTGTGCTGCCAGGAATTCCAGCAGCTCCTGAAGAACAAAATACAGAAGCAAATTAATAATGACGAACTAGCACAGATCCTGAATTATTAATCATACCCTCCTTTACTTTTGTCTTTATTAAGCGACATCTCTCAACACTGGATTTTCTATCCCATCTCTGTTATATTATGACTCTACTCTGAACTATCCCACCCACTATGACTCTTCTCCCCACTATGACTTCTCCCCACTATATAATGCTAACCACTGTGCCACCCAATATATAATATAATGCTAACCACTGTGCCACCCAATATATAATATAATGCTAACCACTGTGCCACCCAATATATAATATAATGCTAACCACTCTGCCACCCAATATATAATATAATGCTAACCACTGTGCCACCCAGTATATAATATAATGCTAACCACTGTGCCACCCAATATATAATATAATGCTAACCACTCTGCCACCCAGTATATAATATAATGCTAACCACTGTGCCACCCAGTATATAATATAATGCTAACCACTGTGCACATGGCATTGCCCTCAGCTTCTTACCCTATAAATATACTTCTACATAGCCCAAGTGATGTACCAGTGCTCGGACAGTGACTACCTGAGTGTTGTGCAGCTTCATACAACACCTCTGCAGTATGATCTGATCTGTATACATTGCACACGTATGTAATATGGGGCACAGAGTACAACTAAAGAGATGATCTCACCTGGAATTCCTCTGTCACCTTTATGTCCCACATCTCCTCTCGCTCCTAGAAACAGATCTCAGTAAGAAAATGACTGAAAGCGACAATTACATTTATGTCAGGATTAAATCCTTCTAGGACACAGAATGGGACCTTACAGAGCGCAACGTTGTGTCAGGTGAAACCGTCACTGTCTGTACTTATATATATATCTCATGGCCTCAAACACACAAGTCCTCTAATAGACCGTGCGAGTATATGTGTGACTAATGTATGAGAGTAATGTGTGTGAGTATATTATTGGTGTGTAAATGATAGTTGGTACTTGCTGTAATACCTGTGTCACCTTTCTGTCCTCTCTGACCATTGGTCCCAGGATTTCCAGCAGCACCTGCACAGGAGAAAACACAGCTCAATGTTATCTCTGATAATCTATTGTAATTCCTGTCATTAATCATTGATTCCTGCAAGGGATCATTCCTCCCCGGGACTCATCATACCTCCCCGGGACTCATCATACCGCCCCGGGACTCATCATACCTCCCTGCAAATAATATTTTCTGTGAATTAATATTGTTCCTGTAACTAATCATTTATTGAATATTCCTCCTTGTCACTGATCATTCCTTTTGTGTCTAATCATTCCTATGACTAAACAATTCTTCCTGTTTCTAATCATTTCTTCCTGTATCTATTCAATACTTTCTGTGACTAAGATTTCCTTTAAGTAACTGATCTACAACTGAAATTTCCATGTGTTGATCATTCTTCCCCTAACTGATCATTCCTGCCTTAGAGTTATCATTCCTCACCTGGTGTCCCAGGAAGACCGATATCACCCTTGTTTCCTTTCTCTCCTGATACACCTGGTAGACCACGGAGGCCGGGTACACCGGGAGCTCCTACAGCACCTGCATTACATGGATGATTAATACCATTTAGAACTAAAAGTAGACAGTGTTTCTCACAGACCTTGTATGAGAAGAATGAAGGCAGGTTGTCACGCCGTATCTTTTTCTTGATTCAATTCGGGACCCTTGGGCCTAGCTGGAGCAGGACTGAAACAGAACCTAGCGGCCTGGATGATGTTTCTGCTCATGTAGAGTCCTCAGAGTAGCACAAGCAGTATAGGAATATAAGGACTGGAGTCTGAGCCTAAGTACTGGACTGGAATCCGGCTGTCACTGTTTGGTATTCTGGACTCTTGGATCCGCCCAACAGATGTTACCCCTAGCAGGGCGCGGAGTCTAACGGGCGAATGGTTATCACCAGCGGTCACCGCAAGGTGACTTGGACTCAGCGGCGTTCGCCCGCAGGTCGCGGTCCCTACCAGGGGTGCTGGGCAGGGTCCCAGGGGAGTGATAGTGACTGGTGTAACGTAGGCACACTGGTAATGTTGTAGGTGCTACACCCAGACAGCGGATAGACAACAGATGCAGGATAAAAGTACAATCAGCGATTTAATGATGATTGGATGATCAACAGGAGAGTCTGTGTATTGATACAAAGAACGTAGGAACAGGGTAAGCAGTGCCACCAGCAATATAGCATGAATGAATACAAATAGAGATATAATCGATATATTCAAATATAGCAATAGCATGAACAGTCCAGCAACAGGGTAGAGATGGTAATGCAGCAGGTATATGGGACCACAGTAAGGCAGCACAACATCGGAGGTACAAGTAACAGTCCAGGCAGCAATGTAGTCACAGAAGATGCAGCAAGAGAGAGATACCCTGTAATGCTATTATATGCTTAGATGAAATAGGAACAGTTCAGCCAGCAGGAGTAGATAAGAACAAGCAGCTAGATGATACGACCTGTAATGTCACTGAGCCACATAAGCAAAGGCGAAGTAGATGAAGCTTGAGTGGTGCAGTCCGTGGAGTGGTGACACAATAGGGTCAGATGTAACTTGAGCAGCACGGCCCGTGTAGTAGCAGCACAATGAAGACAAGTGTAGCCTTAAGCGATCCAGCCCGTGGAACAGCAACACAGCGGAGACAGGTGCAGCTTGAGCGGTATAGCCCATGGGACGGCAACACAGCGGAGACAGGTGCAGCTTGAGCGGTATAGCCCGTGGAACAGCAACACAGCGGAGACAGGTGCAGCTTGAGCAGTATAGCCCGTGGAACAGCGACACACAACAGAGACAGGTGCAGCTTGAGCGGCACAGCCCGTGGAACAGCGACACACAACAGAGACAGGTGCAGCTTGAGCAGTATAGCCCGTGGAACAGCAACACAGCAGAGGCACTGACGATCCAGGTGAGAGCACACAGAATAGGTAGGAACCTAATCAGACAGGTAACTTGATCAACAGGCCCAGAGGAAAGGGAGGAGGTGCCTTTTGAACTTTAGAGCCAGAAACAGGAACCAATAGGAATCTTGCCAGAAACAGACAGGTACTCAGTCTGCACATGTGCAGATCAAGACTAAGGGTTTGAGGTCTGCTTAATGAGGCACAGGTGAGTGTCTTAGTCTACGTTTATGGAAGCCGAATGAGCGCCACGTGACACCGGCGTTATACCTGACTGTAACTGTTTGTGGGAACTCAATTCCAGCTCCTATAGCCAGGCACACGGGACTGGAGCCCACTAATAAGATCTCAGATAGGAAACGTGGAAACTCAGAACAGAGCAAACTGGAACTGGAGACAGGGACTAGAAACTCAGCACCGTGACACGAAATGGTGAACTCAGGACTGTGAGGCAGGTACAGACCTAGAACCCACACATGGAACTGGAAAAAAGCCCTAGAGACTCAGCTGTAGCAACAGAACTGATGATACTGGTAAAACCGCTGGTACTGCAGGATAGATACTGGATGGTGCAAAGGTCTTACTGAGGTGAGCACTCTGCTGAATGGAGAATATTGCTGGAGGATGAGCAGCTTGAAAGTGCAAAGTACCTGCAGGGTGATGACCTCCGGATAATGTAGGATGCTGGAAGAAGATATGCTCTTTACAATGCAGGATACTTGCAAAGTGATATGTAGTTGGTAAAGCAGGATGTACACAGAAGATGATCACTTTGTAAACACAGGGAATCAGGAACAACTGGAACCTGGAGCCTAGCACTATCCTCAGGGGAGAAGTGTGTTGTTCTAGCAATGAACAGATCTCAGCAGCAGGTTTAAATAGGGTGTCCCAAACAACTATTGGCTGCACAGTTCACGTGATCACAGCTGCTGAATCTGGTTGGTCTGGAATGACCACCTGACTGCATCCAAGATCACCATGCCCATGCAGCAGAACAAACCGTATGTGTTTGTTTACAAACAGAGATGTGATGGACAGGAATGCTGCAGGCGACCAGGAGGGGCCCAGGTAGCCGTGATATGACAGTGGCGGATGAGGTAAGTGCGTCTAAGACCCCAATGTGTGACACAGGTATTCCCAGACCTGGTTCTGAAGCGCATGATGTTTGGGCTTTCTTGTCTATTCATATATTACAAAATAAATAAAGAAATAAAGTCTAATTAAATTAGATTAGAAGCCCAGGTTAAGCTGGGTACACACTGGAGTGTTTTCGTCCAATAATCGGGCAAATCAGCTGACATACGACCATTCGGTCGGAAGTCTGGTTAGTGTGTATAGTGACACGATGGTCAAAAGTTATTCCAAAGTGCCGATTGTCGGCTCATTTGGTCGGTCGTACGGTTTAATATTTTCTGACCAATCACCGACCGATCATGTAGTGTGTATGCACTCATGCTGACGATCTCCATAGAGGTTACAGAGTCGGCTCTTTTCAGCCGATGCCGGCAATGAATGTCCCGGTGAATAAATGTAGAGAATGCTGTGGAAGGAATAATTCATTTGTTCATTCTGAGACAGGATATTTATTTTCAGAGTCACAGAAGCTAATGAAATTCCTTAGGACATAAGGATAGCTATAACAAGGCGGTTTTAATCAGTGTGACAATAATAGATGAATGAATATTGTGCTGTAATTCTCTGAAGACTAGAGGACCAGATGAAGGACCAGATGAAGAGCACGGATCTGAAAGTAAATGGTGTCAGTGTGTACACATGAATCGTCAGACTGATCGGACCTTCAGTCGTAGGTACAATCGTTTGAGATAACACGTCGGTCGGACAATTCTTCAGTGTGTAACTAGCTGTACAGTTGACCGGTCCTCTAGGGAGAGTGTGATTGGGGATTGTTCGGGTCCTGCACCTAGAGATCCATATCTCAATGCTAAGTAGCACTGGGACCTGCTGGTACTAGGGTCGACATGTTAAAATATTCTGCACGCTCTTATGGAATCGCAGATGTCAGCGTACAGCACCACAAGAGTGGGCAAATAAAAGTGTTGCCCCACTAATAAATGGACAAGAATTTCTCTGATATAAGTTAGAGTACTGTCCCCGATTCTGTTTAAATAAATAATGTCCCTAACTGCCTTTAACTAAGACCCCCATAAGAATGAATCATTTTTTTGCCACCATTAATAATACAAATGTATGTCCATAATAAAAACATACGTAACTTATCCGCCCAACATTATCTAGTAAAAAAAATCCTCACTGAACTGACAAACCGCTCCGGAGGGGCACCCGGCGCACAAGGAGTTAAACTTAATAGCCGAGCAGCCAATCAGGAGAGATCTCTTACACCGCTCAGCCAATCACAGGTAAGAGCCTGCTCCTGATTGGATGTCCGGCTCACTAGGCAATGGAGTAATTAGGGAAGTATTTATTATGGGAACACTATATATCAGTTTTTTTTATAATTTAGAGTTATTGGACCATTGTTAATTAAAAGACAAGTGAGGGTATTAATCATTTATATAGAATTAGGGACAGTACTCATTTAACTTATATCAGGATAATCATTGTTTCCTTATTAGTGGGGCAGTAATGTTAGTGCATGCTCTTGTCTCATTGCATGCTGGCACTTGTAGTGCCACAAGAGTGAGCACTATGTTTTAACATGTGGACCATGAACCACCCACCAGGGGTAACGGAAGGATTCCAGTTGTGACATAGCATTGGGCTGGGACTCTCTAGCTGCCCCCCTCCCCTAAAGGACCAGCCTGGTGCTGAATAGACTGGGCTTTTAGTAAATACAAGGGGTAAACCATGCGTTTTAGGGGTTTACAAACCACAACACATCAGATGCCGATTTAGTTTTCAGCCTCCAAACCGCAGGATAGTATATTCTGCAGTATGGATCCCATGTGGGGCAGTTCTCAAGTTGCACATAAAACCTCATATTAGTTTATCTCCCACTACGTGTTTTCCTTTTGTGTCCTTGCTACATTATTCTCATATTGTCCCTATTTCTCAGAGGTTACAATGGGAATGAGGATCATGGCAGTGACACCTGCGTAAGGCAATCAGGATACTAGAAAGAAACACTGGGGTACCAGCATTGCCGCTTTAAATGAAGAGTTATCTAGGCCGCACTGTTCAGTGACGTGGAGGTGAAGTGCCGGTCAGCATGATCCAGACATCGGACATGTGCTGCGTCGCTTTGTAGGTAAGTCTGTGTATATTGATGTCATTTTTTGTTCTAATCGGTGTTTGTAGGTATCCTGGTTGTCGGGGTTCTGGTACTCAGAAAAACAAACCCAGCCCAGAAGAGGAAGGGGGTGTACTCCTTATTGATCATGCTGGAAGATATTGCTTTACTGGTGCCCTTTGTATTTGGCCCGCACCAGGCTGGCAGCACACGCCGGCAGCCACCACATGTCAGCACACACACCAACACGAGATGATTTTACCTTTTTGCCCATCTTGTCCGGGCTGTCCTGGTTCACCCGTCGTCCCTGCAGGTTACAGAGTAATCAGTCTGTTATATCAGTCACTTATATCAAATACTGTATAACATTACACAAATGTTGTATCACTAGTGTTACCGGACTCATCAAGGTACACATATCAGCCACTTAAAGGCAATTGTTAAACGTTAATATCTGTAGTAAGTAATGATTGCATAGTGCTGAAACACTGGTGATTTAACAATCTCTCCCTCCTCTCTATACATTGCACAGAACATATCAACATACTGTACAACCCTCACTCTATGCCAGGGATCATACATGTCACCTTGGTACCAGAAATCCTTATAGCTCACCCACCCTCATTTCTGCACTAGATCGCATGCTATAGGGACACTGGATTACATGCTATAGGGACAGTGGATCACATGGTATAGGGACACTGGATCACATGGTATAGGGACACTGGATCACATGATATAGGTGCACTGGATCACATGGTATAGGGACACTGGATCACATGGTATAGGGACACTGGATTACATGCTATAGGGGCAGTGGATCACATGATATAGGTGCACTGGATCACATGGTATAGGGGCACTGGATCACATGATATAGGTTCACTGGATCACATGGTATAGGGACACTGGATTACATGATATAGGTGCACTGGATCACATTGTATAGGGGCACTGGATCGCATTATATAGGTGCACTGGATCACACAGTATAGGGACACTGGATCACATGGTATAGGTGCACTGGATCACATGATATAGGTGCACTGGATCACATGGTATAGGGACACTGGATCGCATGGTATAGGAACACTGGATCGCATGGTATAGGGACACTGGATCACATGATATAGGTGCACTGGATCACATGGTGTAAGGACACTGGATCACATTATATAGGCGCACTGGATCACATGTTATAGGGACACTGGATCACATGGTATAGGAACACTGGATCACATGATATAGGTGCACTGGATCACATGGAATAAGGACACTGGATCACGTGCTATAGGGACACTGGATCACATAATATAGGCACACTGGATCACATGGTATAAGGACACTGGATCACATGTATAATGATATCTTACCATTTTGTCCCGTTCTTCCAGGAGGTCCCTGTATTCCTGGGAGTCCGGGGGTGCCCACTTTACCACTACTTCCTTCATCTCCTTTATTACCAGTTAATCCTAAAATCAGGGATGGTCATATACAGGTGATGTCAGTTATATGCGGGTACTGTACATTGTGCTTACCAAATATATCTGTATAGACAGTCCCAGTGTCCTCTTACTCTCAGGACACATGTAATACAGACAGTGCCGGTGTCCTCTCACTCTCAGGACACATGTAATACAGACAGTCCCAGTGTCCTCTCACTCTCAGGACACATGTAATACAGACAGTCCCGGTGTCCTCTCACTCTCAGGACACATGTAATAAGGACAGTCCCGGTGTCCTCTCACTCTCAGGACACATGTAATACAGACAGTCCCGGTGTCCTCTCACTCTCAGGACACATGTAATACAGACAGTCCCGGTGTCCTCTCACTCTCAGGACACATGTAATACAGACAGTCCCGGTGTCCTCTCACTCTCAGGACACATGTAATACAGACAGTCCCGGTGTCCTCTCACTCTCAGGACACATGTAATACAGACAGTCCCGGTGTCCTCTCACTCTCAGGACACATGTAATACAGACAGTCCCGGTGTCCTCTCACTCTCAGGACACATGTAATACAGACAGTGCCGGTGTCCTCTCACTCTCAGGACACATGTAATACAGACAGTGCCGGTGTCCTCTCACTCTCAGGACACATGTAATACAGACAGTCCCGGTGTCCTCTCACTCTCAGGACACATGTAATACAGACAGTCCCGGTGTCCTCTCACTCTCAGGACACATGTAATACAGACAGTGCCAGTGTCCTCTCACTCTCAGGACACATGTAATACAGACAGTCCCAGTGTCCTCTCACTCTCAGGACACATGTAATACAGACAGTCCTGGGGGAAAATGTATGAAAGTCCGTTTTTTTCAACTTGCCGGAAATCGGCGAGTTTTCCGGCAAGTTGAAAAAACGGGACTTTCATACATTTACCCCCTGATGTCTGTGTAAGTATACATAGCATGTGCTAATAAGGTCTTGTACAGAAATGTTATTTGCTGTAATACCTGTGTCACCTTTCTGTCCCCTCTGACCGTCGGTCCCAGGATTTCCAAGTGCACCTGTACAGGAGAAAACACAGCTCAATGTTCCCTCTGATAATCTATTGTGTAATGTGTAGTGTCATCACATAGAGTTGTGTATTATGTAGTGTCATCACATAGAGTTGTGTATTATGTAGTGTCATCACATAGAGTTGTGTATTATGTAGTGTCACCAGAGTTGTGCATTGCGATTTCATCAAATAACACTGACAGGAGCAGTATATTCTAAAATAACCCAATAGGAGGGAATATTGTATAATATACACCATAGATATATATATATATTCTGCTGCAGCCCCAGACAGGTTACGTACATCTCCGCAGTCCCCATCATCACATTTGTGCTGAATGTGATAATATTGCACTTTTTTGCATTTTAAATACATATTTAATAAATATTAAATCTTCAGGTGAATCATCATTGAGAGCAGTATTACTTTTACAAGGTGCAAAAATTTATAATTGAAAAATTTGTTCCATGTTTATGATTTAGGTAATTGCTTTTCCGTCTGAGTTTATCTATGCAATTTGCACTGACTATAAACAAGATGCAATATTTGCATAAGGTCATACTTGCCAACTTTTCTTTGTTGGCTTCAGGAAGATCCTGTGGGAGGTGGGCGTGCGGGGGCGGGGCTTGACGAGTCACATCATTTTGGCCTCGTCCCCTAAACAATTGTCACAACATTGACCAATTACAGCAGGGGGGGGGGGCTAAGATAATGTGATATTTGCATCATTATGCCCCGCCACTTATCTGTTGCGGAGGCGAGAACCGGGAGGTTGTCCTGCTTTCCCAGAAATGTGGGAGTCTCCTGGACATTCCAGGATAGTAGACAACTATGCATTAAAGAAAAGCAGCTAATGAATCTTTAAGGACTGAAGTGTCTTTTACATTTCTGTCTCCATTACTGAAGTCATGTTGTCTTACATGTCAGTCTTTGATTAAATGTTGGTCTCCATGAAAATGGCCACCTCCATAGGCATCAATACATGGACATAGGACACAATTTCTGAACTGTGTCATTATTCCACAGATGGCGAAGCCAACCACGTCTTGTACTGGCTCAGTATCAGGGAGATCACCCCTATTTCAGGGAGTCTCCTGGACATTCAGGGAGAGTTGGCAAGTATGCATAAGGTTGTTTGTTTTAAGTGTATATGTAGGCCTGACTATTCCTTCCTATGATGGATTATTCCTGTCTGTGACTGATCATTCCTTACCTGGCATCCCCGGAAGACCGATATCACCCTTGTTTCCTTTCTCTCCTGATACACCTGGTAGACCAAGGAGACCGGGAACACCGGGAGCTCCTACAGCACCTGCATTACATGGATGATTAGTAATGTTAGTCCAATTCGCATGTATAAATGGCTGCATACAGTGTTACTCACATTCTGTATTAAAGCCACTTGTAGAGAGAGGTGTACCGGGTGCTTTAGTATATACACTATATATAGATACATAGATAGGAGATAGAGATAAGTTAGGTGATAGATAGATAGATAGATTTGAGATAGATAGATAGGAGATAGATATTGTGACTGGATCACTTATAAATAACTTATGGTATAAATTTAGTTAACGGGAATAGAGCAGGGCGCTTATTTATATAATTGCAAATGTACTTATTTTTGCTCTTATGTGAATGTTGGTAAAGGAGATATCTTTATTTCTGAGACCAGGGGAAGAAATTAATTTGTTTTAACTTTGCTAGAGGAAATGCATTATATATCTGATACAATAAGTCTTTGTTGAGGAAGTCTTTTGTGCATCTTGCAGTAGGGAAATGACTTGTTTGGGGTTTTGTGACTTTGTTTGGGAATGTGTATTCTGCTGCTGTCTGAAGAAAGGACCTCATGTTAATTAGACCTTTTGATGTGTGAGGGTCCAGCAACTGAAGGCACAGGAAGCTTTAATTAAGACTTGCTACTAGATTTCCTGCGTCTAAAAACAAGATGCAGGAAATCATAGCACGTTTTAGGATATCACAGATAAGCGTAAATATTGTTAGCTTTGCATTGCATGTAAATCCATGTTTGAGTAAACAAATTGCATCCTCTATCCCTGTGACCTACAGATTAGACCCAAAATCTAATCTGTTCCCGGCTTTTTCTGAGGTTTGGACCCAGTTTTCGGCTACCACCGCTCTGCCGCTACCCAGCAGCTCTAGCCAGTGTGATAGGCCAGGGGGGTTTCATCCGCAGCACCCTGATCCATAGGAAGAGGTCAGGGGTACCAGCCCAGGTACACCAGTAACAGGGTTTCACTCGCAGCATCAGTTAACCAGAAGAAACCCGGTTCTGGATGCCGGTAAGGAGTCCAGTGGTGGCAGTATTTGTAAGCCCCTCCTACTGCGGTTAGAGGGCGCATTTGGGATAACGAAAGGGAATGGTCGCAAAGTAAGCCCAACCGGTTCCCAGCAACAACAGACAGGGTGGCATAGGTGGTCCATCCTGTCACAAATAGATAGATATGAGATAGATAGATACATAGATAGATAGATATAGAGAGAATGAAAGAGAGGAGAGAGGGAGAAAGACACAATAATAGGTAATACCCATGGGGGTAAATGTATGGTTTATATGGCTCTGTATTCTGACTGATACATTAGGGTATTTGTTGTATAGTCACCTAACATATCAATGTAACAGAATGTTCACGTATGTTCTGTATGTTATCACACACACATCTACTCTAGACGTGTTATGTTTTCTACATTACTCCGCATTGTGAATGATTGTGTCTTTTTCTTCTCTTCCATCTCCCACCTCAGAGACAGGAAGTGTTTGTACATAATTATTGTGCTCCATCCGCTGCAGTCCGGCCAGCTCTGAGTAACACAGGTCTATGTGGTGACAGGAGAGAATGGAGCTTCCTGTGATCCAGTGTTTTACACCAAGAGGTTAAAGGATGCAGGGGCGGGCTGGCAAGTTTCAGCCCGGGGGGCGTACAGGCGCCCGCATCACATGACACACGATGCGGCCGAGTCATGATGACCCAGCCCGAACAGCCGTTAGACTGAGCCCCCCGGCCCCCCGGCCCAGCCCGCCCCTGAAGGGATGGGTGCTACTGATCTCTCCTCCAGCAGCCTGTGATTACCCGCTGTTGTCTGAGAGAGCCCAATGCCAGCCCTGAAGGAGGTGCCCACAGCAGGGTGCTGAGAGGGCAACTGATGGGCATCACAAGTCAGACACTTGTGTCCTGATTCATCAAGGGGCGCATACTGAACGCGACGTGCGTTTGTTTCAGAACGCATGTAATTCGGGTGTGCGCACACCCGAACACAACAAGGAGCGGATCTGAAGACACGTGCGGTGATGAATTCAGGTGTAGGTCTGTTGGGTTCTACTACACAAGACCCTGCAGGATACGTCCAATATTATACATTCACAAAGAACACACAGAAAAAGATATATATTAAATTAATGTCACCTGTTAATAATATAGGCATTAATGTCAAAACAATATAAATTTTAAAAAATAGATTTCTTTTAAAAAAATGTTTTCCATGAAATACATTTATTAGTACGTTATGAATGTCTACTGTACTTAAAGTAGCACAAGTTATAGCTGCATACACAGCCGTCAGCACTGCTGATCAGGACTTAGACTAGTCCTGTAGCTGGAGCAAGAGATACGGCAGAAATACAAGTACCTGAGAGATACCCAAAGCTTGGATCGGAGGCCGCTGTGTGCCCTTGAGCTTGGCACGTCCTCACTGTACACTGACTATGGCAAAACTGGTCCTCGTTGTTCAGCAAATCTACCTTATTTGATCTATTTCCATCTACCATCACGTGCCAGCAGCCAGCAGCAGCCAGCACACAGTACACAGACGAGAATATATAACATCAGATGATTTCACCTTTTTGTCCATCTTGTCCTGGCTGTCCTGGTTCACCCTTCATTCCTGCAGGATACAGAGTGGTCAGTCTCCTTATATCAATGGTTATCAGTCTGTTATATCAAATACTGCCTAACATTACACAAATGTTGTATCACTAGCGTTACCATCTCTATCACAGATTCATATACTGCATTATACATTCACTTGTTAATGGAGGATTGCAAATACCTGGAATCTTTCAAGGCAATTTTTTTTTTATAAGAATGTAAGGTAAAAACACAACAAAAAATAAACCAAACAAAAATGCAGTTCCAAACCTGACCACCAGGTGGCACAGCAGATGTATTTAATTCAAAACTACAGATTACTGTACACTATACTTTGTAGGCTAAACTAGGGCAGAATCCATACATACTATATCTCTGTGAGTATTATTATTATTATTATTATTATTATTATTATTATTATTATTGTTTATTTATAAAGAGACCACAAAAGGTCTGCAGCCGTACATAGAGAATACAATTAAACAGTACAAGGCTAAGACAGTATATTACAATAAGGCAGTGCATGTCAAAAGAGGCAAAACAGTATAATACACAGCAAAGGAACAGACAAACCAGCAGTAAGTAAAGTGCTTGGCCGGTAATAGTCCCTTACACTAACTAGAGGTGGGGGGGCAAGTAAGCACAATCTGAGTCTGTACCCAGGAGTGTGGGCGCAGGATCAGAGTCACTAGTAGAGGGTAGAAAGGAAGACGCAGGTGAGCTGGTGATGTAGGTTAGAAGAGGAGGACATAATGAAGAGTGGAGTAGGGCTGGATTAGAAAGAGAGCTAGTAGGCTTTGATGAAGACATGGGTTTTGAGAGCCTTGCAGGGAGGTTGAAAGCTTGACTGGGAGAGGAAGTGAGTTCCAGAAGAGAGGAGCAGCACGGGAGAAGTCTTGGAGGAGGTAATGAGTGAGGAGGAGATGCGGCAGTCATTGACAGAATGGAGAGAGCAGGAGGGATGTGGAGGGAGATGTAGAGTGGGGTTGGGTAGTGGAAAGGAAGCCACTGTGGTGACTGCCAGAGAGATGAACGTTACAGAAGTCCAGACGAGAGATGGGAAGGGGGAGTTTTGGTTATCTCCAGGGTGAGTAAGGTTCTGATCCTGAGACAGTGGAAGAGACATCTTTGGGAGAGGGATTGAATGAGAGGGAGATGTCAGGCAGCGAACTTGTGAGTCTTGGGAGCTAGTAATGTTGCTGACGCATAGAGAGATGGATGGAGGGGACTCGGGAGGGTGGGAAGACGATGAGTTTAGTTTTGGACAGATTACATTTAAGGAAGTGCTGAGACATCCAACAGGAAATATCAGAAACATAGTTGGGGACACTAGAGAGGAGAGAGGGAGGAGGTTTAGGGAGGGGATGCAGATCTGGGTGTCGTCAGCATATAGATGATATTGGAAGCCGAAAGAACTGATGAGATCACAATGGGAGAAAAGGAGATGGCCAAGAATAGATCCTTGAGGAACACGATGGGCAGAGGAAATAGGATTTGCAGGAGAAGATGGTGGTCTATGGTGTCAAAGGCAGCGAAGACGTCCAGGAGAATGAGAAAATAAAAATGACCTTTAGATTGAGCAGCAAGATGGTCATTAGTACCTTAGTGAGGACAGTTTCAGGTAGCTCTGTATATACATATATAATGTGGCATCTAAAGAAAAGTATGAACCAGTTGGAAGTTCTGTGTTCCCATTGGATAGATTCCACTCTACAACCCGCTGCTAAGATCCTGTGCTTGTTACTGACATAAGATCACTTATAACAAGCCCCACCCCCTTCATATCCATACATTAGGTCACGTTATGATCTCACCATTCTGTCCTGATAGTCCTGGTGGCCCTTGAGGTCCAGGGGGGCCCACTTTACTGCTGCTTCCTTCACCTCCTTTTGGACCCGGAAGTCCTAATTCCAATCAACATAATGTGATCACATAGTCAGTTGATATTTGTGTTTATAGATATATATATATATATATATGTGTGTGTGTGTGTGTAAATATTATATGGTAACTGCATTCCCTACTGTACATTATGTGGATATTAGACATCACAGACCAGTTCTGTGACCATTTTGTGGAGGTTTTTATACAGATTATAGAAATTCGAGCTGACATCGTATATCTACAGGGTGATTCAAAAGTCGCAGTACAAAACTACAGGAAATTGGGAAACCTGAATACTCCAGTAAGGTATGGGTGACGTGGTCTATCTTTTACGGTATGTACCAAACATGGGCGCCATCTTGAAATCGGCCCAATTCCTGTAGAGTTTTTAAAATAAAAGGGTGTACTGCGACTTTTGAATCACCCTGTATAATGAGTTCCATTAAGGGGTGCGTAATTCCTTATTATACAAAGCCTTTCCTAATGAAGTGATAACATAACAACTTGCTAATTATACAGTTATTATTTATAGTAGTTTATATAAATATTAATACACTCATAAAATATACAGCAATATGTCTAATATACTGTGTCCAGCATTATACTGATTATTAATCCTTGATATCATATTATTTTATCAGACATTCAAAGAACCTCCTCAACTCAACTCCAAAATTAGCATCGCCCTTTCCTCTAATAATATTCAATATGAAGATATAATGACATAAATAGCCACCAATCCTCTGCGTGCAGATAGATCTCAGCCATGGCTCCCTTCAAACACTCCTGTCCGGCAAAGTAAGTAATTGGCAAAAGTCTGACATATATGTCACTTCCATGGAAACGCACTGGACACTACCAACCAAACACACTCATTTATCTTATCTCCACTCAGACTTCTTGCCCTAAACACATGATTAACACATTCTCTTCTCAAGAGAGAGAATTGCCCACACTTGTCTCACGCTATCTATCCTCACACAACCTACTGGACCCTCCTCAGTCAGGGTTTCGTTCCCAACATTCCACAGAGACTGCGCTGACCAAGGTTGTCAATGATTTGGTCACTGCTAAATCTAAAGGCCGCTACGTAATTACTAATACCTAAATATAATTAGCAGATATTAACAACAATATATATTCTATCCGATTACCCAAAATTACCCCCTGTCCCCCTGACCAACATCGCTGTGTGACTGGGTCATATAACCACTAAGCACTTTCTCACATTACTATCTGGCTGGACCAGTATGTAGCACTGACCCTCATGTACCACACTCCTACGGCTGATAGATTGTAAGCTTGTGGGCAGCGCCCTCTTACCATGTTACCTGTCTGTTAATATTTAATATTATTCTATTACCGTTCACAATTGTAAAGTGCAATGGAATGCGTGTTGGCGTTAGATATAAATGCTCGTAAATAAATAGTGTTATTTGGGGTTTCCATGAATCTGTGTATGTACAAAACCCCTCTGTCTGTTTGGGGTGGGGGTTTCAGTGTGGGCTCGGGATCTGTTGATTTGAGACCTCACCTGCGTCCCCCTTTTCTCCTTTGCTTCCTGGGATTCCTGGGGGTCCTCTTTCACCCGGTTTTCTGTAGATTCCAGACTCACCTGAAATGAAATAAACATTCTAGGAACACAATGTAACATGGTTCCCAGCACAGTAATATTATCCCATTGAGATACAGAGTAAGACAACACTGTCAATGTCCTGGGCGGGCCAGAGAGGGTGCTCTGCTAACGGTTATCAGCATTATTTTTAATTATTTTTAACATTTAATTTAAATATTTATTTTCTATAGATGCAGTTGGACCACGGAGAGCGAAAGCTGGGTACACACTACAGAAATTTCAACCAACTTTCTGTGCCTAACGATTTTACATGCGATCGATGTTCCGATCGCTCGGTCAATGGACTGCATACACACTAGCCTTGTTTAGGACGATAAAGGGAAGAGCGGACGTCCCTTTAGCGACTTTTTACAGCCATGTTGTCGTGAGCAATGACTGTAATTTCGTACTCACTGTTGTGAAGTTTATACACACTACACAGCGGAAACGAGATTGGAACGAAAATATTAAACGGTACGACCAACCAAATGAGGCGACAATCGTCCATTTGGGCAGACTTTCGACCATCGTGTCACTGCACACACTGACCACACTTTTGAACGAGCGGTCATATGTCGGCTGATTGCGCCGATTATTGGACGAAAACCGTGTAGTGTGTACCCAGCTTTAGAAGGAGGTGATGGGGACTGGGGCAGGTAAAGTCCATAGTCCCTTCACCACGTTCATCAGTCATTGATTCTCCCTACACTCCCTAATGCCTTCCCTGTCTACGCTCCTCACCTCTGTCTGCTTATGTCTCCTTCAGTCTGCCCTGCGCCCTTCACCTGTCTACTACACTCCACTCCCCCCCCCCCCCAGCCTGTCTATATTTCCCCCCTTCCTGTCTATACTTCCCCTGGGCCCTTTCAGGGACCGTTACACATTAATGTACAGCATACTTGCCAACTCTCCCAGAATATCCGGGAGACTCCCGCATTTCGGGTGGGTCTCCCAGACTCCTGGGAGTGCATGGCAATCTCCCCCATCTGCCCACTTCCTAATGAAGTGGGCAGAATTAGGTCCAAAATGCCGCAATTCTCCAGGAATCATGGCATTTGGCCCTGCCCCCACTGTAAAATGGCGCGTTTGCGTCAATACGTCACAAAGGCGTGTCTAAAATGACACGATTTTCGGAGTCCCGCCCCACGCATGCCTACCTTTCCCCGGGAGACTCCCAGACGCCAACTACAAAAAGATGGGAAGTATGATGTACAGAAGGATCTATGTATGAGCGTCTATACCTGTAAACAACGTGATGTTGTTGAGTCTCAGTGTGAGCTCCATGTTCTTGCTTTGGATTAAACGAATCTGACCCTCCAGATCTCTCAGCCTCTCTGATGACAGGTTGCGTTCGTGTGTCTCTTCTACGACTGGATTCCATTCCTCTCTTCCTCCGATAAATGCATCATTACTTCCTGCATTATCTGGACATTTCCGATGGCAGAATCCTGCAGTGAATGCGGTGAACTCCTGGTGCAGTCTTATATCTGTTAAACAGAGCACGTTACCAGGGTGATTATTATATAGTGATAATAACACAAATATAGTATATTGTATGTTTATAATGGGCTACAGAGGAGGGAATTGTGGAGGTATTAATGAGGTGTGTTCATGGGAAACATAGAAAGTAATCTAACAAAACAAATGATGAAATTATCTTTTTTCTTGTGTATTTCAGCTGCATTTAATGAAGGGACGTTACTTCCCAAGCTCCAAAAACAATATCTGCCCATTGTACAGGAAAGGCCATATGTCGGTAATGTAACATGTATGTGACATGTAAGTGTGATAGGAAGACCGCTAGCAGCGCTGAGGCCCTGGGTCTGTGGTAGCGAAATTAGATTGTAAGCTCAGGATGACACTAATAGGTGCACAAAGTAATTGGCCCGATGAAGGGTGATAGCCCCTGTGTGACCCCTCTGTCTTCCTGTCACAGAGACGGGTTGTACAGACCGCAGCGTTGGTTCTCCCATGTGACTCCATGTGGCTGTGGATGGCGGTGCCCGTTATACCCCGTTATACCCCGTTATATCCCGTTATGCCCCGTTATACCCTGGGCTACTGGGGAACAGCAGGTTTCACGCTTTATCTCCACAGAGTCCTTTATAACGTCTCTGGTATTGGTGGTGGGTGGTAAAGTGAGCGCTGTCTGGTGACCCCTCTGCCTGTACCCTAACGTCACCCATGGAGCCTCTCTAGTCAGGCTGTTACCTCTGTACACCAAGTACACCACTCCAGCCGTCAGAAGGGTCAGATACACAGATAGGACCATATGCCAACATTTTACTCTGGACTTTCTCTGAGACTTTATATCTGCAAAAGACAATTATTAGACATTTATAGTCATCATTCACCAACTACAGCCAGATTAGTAACAAATGAGGGCCTGGGGGCAGTGACCCCTTCCCTGAGTCTGTACGCAAAGTATACCAGCAGTGCCCCCCCCATATACTGATTGTACCCCAAGTGACAGCCACACATGTTATACCAGCAGTGTCCCCCCATACATTATACCAGCAGTGTCCCCTCCCCATACATTATACCAGCAGTGCCCCCCCATACATTATACCAGCAGTGTCCCCTCCCCATACATTATACCAGCAGTGCCCCCCCATACATTATACCAGCAGTGTCCCCTCCCCATGCATTATACCAGCAGTGCCCCCCCATACATTATACCAGCAGTGTCCCCTCCCCATACATTATACCAGCAGTGCCCCCCCATACATTATACCAGCAGTGTCCCCTCCCCATACATTATACCAGCAGTGCCCCCCCATACATTATATCAGCAATGTCCCCCCCATACATTATACCAGCAGTGTCCCCCATACATTATACTAGCAGTGTCCCCCATACATTATACCAGCAGTGTCCCCCATACATTATACTAGCAGTGTCCCCCATACATTATACCAGCAGTGTCCCCCCCCATACATTATACCAGCAATGCCGCCCCGTACATTATACCAGCAGTGCCCCCCCATACATTATACCAGCAGTGTCCCCTCCCCATACATTATACCAGCAGTGTCCCCCCCATACATTATACCAGCAGTGTCCCCCCCAAACATTATACCAGCAGTGTCCCCCCCATACATTATACCAGCAGTGTCCCCCATACATTATACCAGCAGTGTCCCCCCCATACATTATACCAGCAGTGCCCCCCCATACATTATATCAGCAGTGTCCCCCCCATACATTATACCAGCAGTGTCCCCCCCATACATTATACCAGCAGTGTCCCCCCCATACATTATACCAGCAGTGCCCTCCTCTTACATTATACCAGCAGTGCCCCCCATACATTATACAAGCAGTGCCCCCCATACATTATACCAGCAGTGCCCCCCCATACATTATATCAGCAGTGTCCCCCCCCCCCATACATTATACCAGCAGTGCCCCCCCATACATTATACCAGCAGTGCCCCCCCCGTACATTATACCAGCAGTGCCCCCCCATACATTATATCAGCAGTGTCCCCCCCCGTACATTATACCAGCAGTGCCCCCCATACATTATACCAGCAGTGCCCCCCCATACATTATACCAGCAGTGTCCCCCATACATTATACCAACAGTGTCCCCCCATACATTATACCAGCAGTGCCCCCCCATACATTATACCGGCAGTGTCCCCCATACATTATACCAGCAGTGCCCCCCCCATACATTATACCAGCAGTGCCCCCCATACATTATACCAGCAGTGCCCCCCCATACATTATATCAGCAGTGTCCCCCCCATACATTATACCAGCAGTGCCCCCCCATACATTATACCAGCAGTGCCCCCCATACATTATACCAGCAGTGCCCCCCCATACATTATATCAGCAGTGTCCCCCCCCATACATTATACCAGCAGTGCCCCCCATACATTATACCAGCAGTGCCCCCTTCACACATTATACCAACAGTGTCCCCCCATACATTATACCAGCAGTGCCCCCCCATACATTATACCAGCAGTGCCCCCCCATACATTATACCAGCAGTGTCCCTCATACATTATACCAGCAGTGCCCCCCCATACATTATACCAGCAGTGCCCCCCCATACATTATACCAGCAGTGTCCCCCCCATACATTATACAAGCAGTGTCCCCCATACATTATACCAGCAGTGCCCCCCCATACATTATACCAGCAGTGCCCCCCCATACATTATACCAGCAGTGTCCCCCCCATACATTATACAAGCAGTGTCCCCCCCATACATTATACCAGCAGTGCCCCCCCATACATTATACCAGCAGTGTCCCTCATACATTATACCAGCAGTGCCCCCCCATACATTATACCAGCAGTGTCCCCCCCATACATTATACCAGCAGTGTCCCCCCCATACATTATACCAGCAGTGTCCCCCCATACATTATACCAGCAGTGCCCTCCTCTTACATTATACCAGCAGTGCCCTCCTCTTACATTATACCAGCAGTGCCCCCCATACATTATACCAGCAGTGCCCCCCCATACATTATACCAGCAGTGCCCCCCCATACATTATATCAGCAGTGTCCCCCCCCCATACATTATACCAGCAGTGCCCCCCCATACATTATACCAGCAGTGCCCCCCCCCGTACATTATACCAGCAGTGCCCCCCATACATTATATCAGCAGTGTCCCCCCCGTACATTATACCAGCAGTGCCCCCCATACATTATACCAGCAGTGCCCCCCCATACATTATACCAGCAGTGTCCCCCATACATTATACCAACAGTGTCCCCCCATACATTATACCAGCAGTGCCCCCCCATACATTATACCGGCAGTGTCCCCCATACATTATACCAGCAGTGCCCCCCCCATACATTATACCAGCAGTGCCCCCCATACATTATATCAGCAGTGTCCCCCCCATACATTATATCAGCAGTGTCCCCCCCATACATTATACCAGCAGTGCCCCCCCATACATTATACCAGCAGTGCCCCCCATACATTATACCAGCAGTGCCCCCCCATACATTATATCAGCAGTGTCCCCCCCCATACATTATACCAGCAGTGCCCCCCATACATTATACCAGCAGTGCCCCCTTCACACATTATACCAACAGTGTCCCCCCATACATTATACCAGCAGTGCCCCCCCATACATTATACCAGCAGTGCCCCCCCATACATTATACCAGCAGTGCCCCCCCATACATTATACCAGCAGTGCCCCCCCATACATTATACCAGCAGTGTCCCCCCCATACATTATACAAGCAGTGTCCCCCATACATTATACCAGCAGTGCCCCCCCATACATTATACCAGCAGTGTCCCTCATACATTATACCAGCAGTGCCCCCCCATACATTATATCAGCAGTGTCCCCCCCCATACATTATACCAGCAGTGCCCCCTTCACACATTATACCAGCAGTGCCCCCCCATACATTATACCAGCAGTGCCCCCCCATACATTATACCAGCAGTGCCCCCCCCATACATTATACCAGCAGTGTCCCTCATACATTATACCAGCAGTGTCCCCCCCATACATTATATCAGCAGTGTCCCCCCCATACATTATACCAGCAGTGTCCCCCCATACATTATACCAGCAGTGTCCCCCATACATTATACCAGCAGTGCCCCCCCATACATTATACCAGCAGTGCCCCCCCCGTACATTATACCAGCAGTGCCCCCCCCGTACATTATACCAGCAGTGCCCTCCTCTTACATTATACCAGCAGTGCCCCCCATACATTATACCAGCAGTGTCTCCCATACATTATACCAACAGTGTCCCCCCATACATTATACCAGCAGTGTCCCCCCATACATTATACCAGCAGTGTCCCCCATACATTATACCAGCAGTGCCCCCCCATACATTATACCAGCAGTGTCCCCCATACATTATACCAGCAGTGCACCCCCATACATTATATCAGCAATGTCCCCCCCATACATTATACCAGCAGTGCCCCCCCATACATTATACCAGCAGTGTCCCCCATACATTATACCAAGTGTCCCCCCATACATTATACCAGCAGTGCCCCCCATACATTATACCAGCAGTGCCCCCCATACATTATACCAGCAGTGCCCCCCATACATTATACCAGCAGTGCCCCCCCATACATTATATCAGCAGTGTCCCCCCCCATACATTATACCAGCAGTGCCCCCTTCACACATTATACCAGCAGTGTCCCCACACAATAAACCCGTTGAATATTAATTGTATTAGAAGAGATAACATTCATTTGACTATATTGGCAATACCCCCCCCATACACACACTTTGCAGGAGCAGTGCCAGGAGAGTCTCCACACATTGATTATAAGAGCAATGACTCCCACACACGTTGCTACTACAGAGGTAGCTGTATGTAATAAATACACACAACTGTTCGCTTTCCCCTCTCACCTCCTCTCTCTCTCTCTCCCTCTATTTCTCCCTTTGTCCTCTCTCTTCCTCTCTCTCCCTCACTCTCCCTCTCTCTCTCTGTCTCTCTACTCTCTCCCTCCTCACCACCACCTCCTCTCTCTCTCTCTCCCTCTCTTTCTCCCTTTCTCCTCTCTCTCTCTCCCTTTCTCATTCTCCCTTTCTCATTCTCCCTCTCTCTCCCTCTCTCTCTCCCTCTCTCTCCCTCTCTTTCTCCCTATCTCTCACTTTCTCTCTCTCACTTTCTCTCTCTCACTTTCTCTCTCTCACTTTCTCTCTCTCACTTTCTCTCTCTCACTTTCTCTCTCTCACTTTCTCTCTCTCACTTTCCCTCTCTCCCTCTCTCCCTCTCTCTCTCTCTCTCTCCCTCTCTTTCTTTCCCTCTCTTTCTTTCCCTCTCTCTCTCCCTCTCTTTCTCCCTCTCTCTCTCCCTCTCTTTCTCCCTCTCTCTCTCCCTCTCTCTCTCCCTCTCTCTCTCCCTCTCTCTCTCCCTCTCTCTCTCCCTCTCTCTCTCTCCCTCTCTCTCTCCCCCTCTCTCTCTCTCCCTCTCTCTCTCTCCCTCTCTCTTTCTCCCTCTCTCTCTCTCTCTCTCTCTTTCTCCCTCTCTCTCTCTCTCTCTCTTTCTCCTCTCTCTCTCCCTCTCTCTCACTCAATGCAACAAGTTTTGCCCAGGTGCAAACTTACTCCAGTTTCTGCTTTGCTCTCCTTAATGACTCAGGTCATTTGTCTGTAGCATTTACATTATTTTAACATTGAAAATTAATTGTAGTTTAACTCTGTATTTAATTTAATTAGAGAAACAAACATTGCTACAAATCTAGGTCTGTTCCTTATAACCTTCAGGTGTCCCTGTTGCTATTCCTGCCTGGGATGAGGTTTAATCAGTGACCTGGAACTCTGCAGAGTTATCATCAATTCTATGGGGTCTATTTAATAAGACCCCCTGATGACTGCGTATGTCAGACCAGGGCAGTGATACTCTGCCCCCAGCACTACCGGCCGACATTGGTAAGAGGAGTCTGACCGCTGCCAATATATTAAAGATAAAATGGAAACAAATAAATAATAATTTTAAAATGAATTTAAAAAAAAAACAGAAAAAGATGCTTTATTTTAAAAGTAAATTATTTTTTCCTGTGTAACCTCCGGCTAATGTTCTCCTGCGATGGCGTTAGCAGAGGACAGCGGGGATACTTGTACCTTAAACCCCGGTGTATGTTTTCTAGTGACATTTATTGCAGAGTTCAATTTTATTACATATCACACATTTATTTGTTATAATTTACTTATTATTCTTCTTTGAATCATTATTTATAATCAGTGATTTCCAAACAATGTGCAGAATAAATTCATTTACACCCGACTTATTGGCCATTAGACAGTTACAACGTATCCCGTCTGACCATAGATACAAAGGGCCTGAGTCATTAAGGCAAAAAAGGAGTAAATGTTCTCTGGGATAAACCATGTAACAATACAAGGGGGGCAAATTAGTTTATTATTTTGCACATAAGTTAAATACTGGCTGTTTTTTCATCTAGCACACAAATATTTGCTAGTTTTATTATTACACTGAAATTTAAAGTTGATCTAGGACATGTTCTACCCCAACTATAAATCTGTCACCACATTTTAAATTTACCTCCCCCTCCAATGCAACATGGTTTTGCCCAGGTGGAAATGTTACTCCTTTTTTATGCTTTGCTCTCCTTAATGACTCAGGTCCAAAGACTCAACTGGAACATCATCCTGTCCGCATCCGGCTGGTCACACCGGGAATAAATAAATCTCCTCTCTCTCTCTCTCTCTCTCTCTCTCTCCTCAGTAATGGTGAAGCTGTAAATAAATAAATCACAGTTTCTCCGTTACTGCATCCACAACAAATATATACTTACATTATTACCTCAAATTTGCAAAAGATTAAAGCTATTTAACACTCTATATTGTGTCCTTTCACTTCCCCATAAATCTCTAGTAAATGTGTATCCATATAACTCTGTTACTCCCCCACATGTTAGACCCATAACCCCTCAATCTCCCACCTAACATCAGCCACACTGACCCCATCCAGCAGAACATTCCGCATGGACGGTAGTAAATTACTTGGAGATATCACAGTTACCGTTCATTTCAAATGTAGACCTCTCAGGAGCTGCCATGTCCTCAGCCAATATAAAGGACTTGTACTTAGTGTCCCCATCAAGCTGAACACAACCCAGGTTTTCCATCACAAGCCAAAAACCACAAAAGGATCTGGGAGACAATTGTCAGCTTTGGTTATTCGTGGTGATCTCCACCCATCAGTTTCATAATGAGAAATCAGCACTTTACAAAAATAGATTTTTTTGTAGTTTGCATTTATCGTGTATTGAGAAACTTAGAAAGTTCCATGTGACCTTCTACAAATTTCCCATTTTACTAAAACACTGGATCACTGCAATCCTCTTCCTAAGGGGCACATTTATCAGTGTTCACATAAAGTGAAAAATAGTTTTCAATTCTTATCGCATTGATAAGGATTGAACTATTTCTCAAATTTATGTACAACCCAACACAGAGACAGCAGTTCCGATAAACTGCTGTTTCCGTGATAAAAAAAAAATACGTACCCCCCTCTTCGGAAGCGCTGTCTGAGGATCATCTCCTTGTCTGGTTCGTTTTCCTTCATACTGCAATTGCGCATGTGCAGTTCGAAGACCTGGTCATGCGCACAAACATCTCGCTCTCTCTCTGCAACTATAGTTGCAGAGAGCGAGTGGTGAGTGACAGGGAGGGATCATGTGATCCCTCCACACATGCGCTGTCCAGCTCTGCTCTTCGGAGCACTGACATTTTTCAATTATGATAATGTACGCAAGGTTCAGGTGTACATTAACATGACAAGTTTCCAAAAAAAAACTTTTTTTGGAACTTGTTAGATTGTGAGAGGGAGCAGTCACCATACTATTGAATGGTGACCGCCCCCAAAAACGAAGCAGAATGCAAAGCAGCAGATATCCACAATATCTGCTGCGATGAACCTTTCATAAATATGCGGCACACTCCAATTTCCGTTGGAGTTACGGAAAGAGAGTGAAACTGTGCTACCACCACTTCACAAATATGCCCCTAAAGAACCTCTGAGATATATGAATATAACATGAATATAACACAGAACCAGGCAGAGATGGTGCACAACGAATTAGCCAAACAACACATGTGTTCCTGTATTATAGTGAATTTTGTCATAACCGTCCTACCGATATCACTCACTGATTAGAGATGCGCAAATCATGATTTTAAAATCCAGCCCAATTTAAGAGATTTGTCACCAGCGAAATTATTTGCGATTTTATCCCAATTCGCCCAACAAAGGAAAAATAAAACACACTGCGGAATCAATCCACTGCACCCAATGTACAAAGCAGCAATAACGCTACCCCCTTCACTGGAATGACCTGCCTCGCTCCATCCGTCTCTCTCCCACTCTTAGCTCCTTCAAACGGGCACTAAAAACCCACCTGTTCCTCAAAGCCTACCCACCTTCCACCTAACCCCGCCTCCCCTCCTTTATACGCCAACTCACTCCCTCTGTACTTGTGTTTTGTTCACCCTCCCTTAGGATGTAAGCTCATTGAGCAGGGCCCTCCTCCCTCTTGTGCCCTTACCAGCTCTTCTGCTCCATCTCTACCGCATTAGCCTGCTTAGAGCTCCTGAAGTGTCAGTATTTTTTGTTTACTGTTCAGTAATGTAATACCCTGTACTGTCTACTGTTTGTGCATTGTACGGCGCTGCGGAACTCTTGTGGCGCCTAACAAATAAAGGATAATAATAATAATACCGCCGCTCTATCCTTATTTCCTATGGGGACTATCAATGACGGGACCTCGCTGCACAGCACAGGACCAACACTGTTTAAAGTACAGTAAACAAATGATCATTTTAAAAATGATACATACTGGAGGGCGCTGTATAAAAGAAAAATAATGAAAAAATAGGCAGATATAGAAATACGGCAAAAGTTATTACCGGTGGAAACCGTAACTGAAGTATCCCCCGCGACCTGACTGAGGAGGAATTTTCTGGTAGTTAGATACATTCCTCTACTACAATTGGTACTTATTTAAGCGTCAGGATTTTATCCCAATTATATTATTTTAGTGAAATATTCCTAATAGTTGTGGTCTGGGTGTAATAACTGGTTATGTTTGTGTAATTCTTCCTAAAGTATTTAACCTGTTGTTTTGCAATATTATCTATTCACCAATCACAGAACATCCCCATCACCACCCCAGAGACAAGCTCAGGATTCATATATGTGGCAGATTTAGGAGAAGGCGATAAGTAATTACTATTTCTGGTGAAAATAAGCATATGTCCCGGTGATTTTGTTTTTATTCGTTCCACCATATGGACGGCTAGCGTGTGACAGCGTGTGACAGCGTGCGACAGCGTGCGACAGCGGAGGTTCTACGAATATGAATAATTGCAATCACTTTCTTTAGTTATCGGAGCCACTGTCCCAGGTAATCAATTTTAATAAATTGCCATATTGCAATAAGAGATGAAAATTAACGAGAGCAATTTAAGTTTGTTCACAAATAGACCCCACTATGTATTACTTAGTATGGATGGGAGAAGCGCAGAAACCATTAGAAGAAAGAGACAATGGGACAACAACCAGCACGGATCGCATCTGCTTGTCGCTCAAACCGTTCACATTATTGGCGCTTGTGTGTAATAATCTTTCTACCATTTTCTATGGACAATACAACAATAACGACCTTCACCGTGGTCTGACCACAGATATATAAGAGGAGCGTTGTATATATATCTTCTTATATCTAGTCTCTGTCCACTCCTTCTCCTGCTTTACTCACCAATATCACCATCCTGCACACAGATCCATCTCATGATCCTCTGAACTGACCTTGGAAAATTAATCTGAAATTTCCTAACAAAAGTCAGGACTACATGTAACCTGAGAGTGAGGGGACACAGGGACTGTCTGTATTACATGTGTACTGAGAGTGAGAGGACACCAGAACTGTCTGTATTACATGTGTCCTGAGAGTGAGGGGACACCGGGACTGTCCGTATTACATGTGTCCTGAGAGTGAGGGGACACCGGGACTGTCTGTATTACATGTAACCTGAGAGTGAGGGGACACCGGGACTGTCTGTATTACATGTAACCTGAGAGTGAGGGGACACCGGGACTGTCTGTATTACATGTGTCCTGAGAGTGAGGGGACACCGGGACTGTCTGTATTACATATAACCTGAGAGTGAGAGGACACCAGGACTGTCTGTATTACATGTGTACTGAGAGTGAGAGGACACCGGGACTGTCTGTATTACATGTGTCCTGAGAGTGAGAGGACACCAGGACTGTCTGTATTACATGTGTACTGAGAGTGAGAGGACACCAGGACTGTCTGTATTACATGTGTACTGAGAGTGAGGGAACACTGGGACTGTCTGTATTACATGTGTCCTTAGAGTGAGGGAACACTGGGACTGTCTGTATTACACGTGTCCTGAGAGTGAGGGGACACCGGCACTGTCTGTATTACATGTGTCCTGAGAGGGAGGGGACACCGGCGGGACTGTCTGTATTACGTGTCCTGAGAGTGAGGGGACACCGGGACTGTCTGTATTACATGTGTCCTGAGAGTGAGGGGACACCGGGACTGTCTGTATTACATGTGTCCTGAGAGTGAGGGGACACCGGGACTGTCTGTATTACATGTGTCTTGAGAGTGAAGGGACATCGGGACGGACTGTCTGTATTACACATGTCCTGAGAGTGAAGGGACACCGGGACTGTCTGTATTACATGTGTCCTGAGAGTGAGGGGACACCGGGACTGTCTGTATTACATGTGTCCTGAGAGTGAGGGGACACTGGGACTGTCTGTATTACATGTGTCCTGAGAGTGAGGGGACACTGGGACTGTCTGTATTACACGTGTCCTGAGAGTGAGGGGACACCGGGACTGTCTGTATTACATGTGTCCTGAGAGTGAGGGGACACCGGGACTGTCTGTATTATACGTGTCCTAAGAGTGAGGGGACACCGGGACTGTCTGTATTACATGTGTCCTGAGAGTGAGGGGACACAACGGGACTGTCTGTATTACATGTGTCCTGAGAGTGAGGGGACACCGGGACTGTCTGTATTACATGTGTCCTCAGAGTGAGGGGACACCGGGACTGTCTGTATTACATGTGTCTTGAGAGTGAAGGGACATTGGGACGGACTGTCTGTATTACACATGTCCTGAGAGTGAGGGGACACCGGGACTGTCTGTATTACATGTGTCCTGAGAGTGAGGGGACACCGGGACTGTCTGTATTACATGTGTCCTGAGAGTGAGGGGACACTGGGACTGTCTGTATTACATGTGTCCTGAGAGTGAGGGGACACTGGGACTGTCTGTATTACACGTGTCCTGAGAGTGAGGGGACACCGGGACTGTCTGTATTACATGTGTCCTGAGAGTGAGGGGACACCGGGACTGTCTGTATTATACGTGTCCTGAGAGTGAGGGGACACCGGGACTGTCTATATTACATGTGTCCTGAGAGTGAGGGGACACCGGGACTGTCTGTATTACATGTGTCCTGAGAGTGAGGGGACAATGGGACTGTCTGTATTATACGTGTCCTGAGAGTGAGGGGACACCGGGACTGTCTGTATTACATGTGTCCTGAGAGTGAGGGAACACCGGGACTGTCTGTATTATACGTGTCCTGAGAGTGAGGGGACACCGGGACTGTCTGTATTACATGTGTCCTGAGAGTGAGGGGACACCGGGACTGTCTGTATTACATGTGTCCTGAGAGTGAGGGGACATCGGGACTGTCTGTATTACATGTGTCCTGAGAGTGAGGGGACACCAGGACTGTCTGTATTACATGTGTCCTGAGAGTGAGGGAACACCGGGACTGTCTGTATTACATGTGTCCTGAGAGTGAGGGGACACCGGGACTGTCTGTATTACATGTGTCCTGAGAGTGAGGGGACACTGGGACTGTCTGTATTACATGTGTCCTGAGAGTGAGGGGACACTGGGACTGTCTGTATTACACGTGTCCTGAGAGTGAGGGGACACTGGGACTGTCTGTATTACATGTGTCCTGAGAGTGAGGGGACACTGGGACTGTCTGTATTACATGTGTCCTGAGAGTGAGGGGACATCGGGACTGTCTGTATTACATGTGTCCTGAGAGTGAGGGGACACCGGGACTGTCTGTATTACATGTGTCCTGAGAGTGAGGGGACACCGGGACTGTCTGTATTACATGTGTCCTGAGAGGGAGGGGACACTGGGACTGTCTGTATTACATGTGTCCTGAGAGTGAGGGGACACTGGGACTGTCTGTATTACATGTGTCCTGATAGTGAGGGGACACCGGGACTGTCTGTATTACATGTGTCCTGAAAGTGAGGGGACACCGGGGGTGTCTGTATTACATGTGTCCTGAGAGTGAGGGGACATCGGGGGTGTCTGTATTACATGTGTCCTGAGAGTGAGGGGACACCGGGACTGTCTGTATTACATGTGTCCTGAGAGTGAGGGGACACCGGGGGTGTCTGTATTACATGTGTTCTGATAGTGAGGGGACACCGGGGGTGTCTGTATTACATGTGTCCTGAGAGTGAGGGGACACTGGGACTGTCTGTATTACATGTGTCCTGAGAGTGAGGGGACACCGGGACTGTCTGTATTACATGTGTCCTGAGAGTGAGAGGACACCGGGACTGTCTGTATTACATGTGTCCTGAGAGTGAGGGGACACCGGGACTGTCTGTATTACATGTGTCCTGAGAGTGAGGGGACACCGGGGGTGTCTGTATTACATGTGTCCTGAGAGTGAGGGGACACCGGGACTGTCTGTATTACATGTGTCCTGAGAGTGAGGGGACACTGGGACTGTCTGTATTACATGTGTCCTGAGAGTGAGGGGACATCGGGACTGTGTGTATTACATGTGTCCTGAGAGTGAGGGGACACCGGGACTGTCTGTATTACATGTGTCCCTGAGAGTGAGGGGACACCGGGACTGTCTGTATTACATGTGTCCTGAGAGTGAGGGGACACCGGGACTGTCTGTATTACATGTGTCCTGAGAGTGAGGGGACACCGGGACTGTCTGTATTACATGTGTCCTGAGGGTGAGGGGACAACGGGACTGTCTGTATTACACGTGTTCTGAGAGTGAGGGGACACCGGGACTGTCTGTATTACATGTGTCCTGAGAGTGAGGGGACACCGGGACTGTCTGTATTACACGTGTCCTGAGAGTGAGGGGACACCGGGACTGTCTGTATTACATGTGTCCTGAGAGTGAGGGGACACCGGGACTGTCTGTATTACATGTGTCCTGAGAGTGAGAGGACACCGGGACTGTCTGTATTACATGTGTCCTGAGAGTGAGGGGACACCGGGACTGTCTGTATTACATGTGTCCTGAGAGTGAGAGGACACCGGGACTGTCTGTATTACATGTGTCCTGAGGGTGAGGGGACACCGGGACTGTCTGTATTACACGTGTTCTGAGAGTGAGGGGACACCGGGACTGTCTGTATTACATGTGTCCTGAGAGTGAGGGGACACCGGGACTGTCTGTATTACATGTGTCCTGAGAGTGAGGGGACACCGGGACTGTCTGTATTACACGTGTCCTGAGAGTGAGGGGACCCCGGCACTGTCTGTATTACATGTGTCCTGAGAGTGAGGGGACACCGGGACTGTCTGTATTACATGTGTCCTGAGAGTGAGGGGACACCGGGACTGTCTGTATTACATGTGTCCTGAGAGTGAGAGGACACCGGGACTGTCTGTATTACACGTGTCCTGAGAGTGAGGGGACACCGGGACTGTCTGTATTACATGTGTCCTGAGAGTGAGGGGACACCGGGACTGTCTGTATTACATGTGTCCTGAGAGTGAGGGGACTCCGGGACTGTCTGTATTACATGTGTCCTGAGAGTGAGGGGACACCGGGACTGTCTGTATTACACGTGTCCTGAGAGTGAGGGGACACCGGGACTGTCTGTATTACATGTGTCCTGAGAGTGAGGGGACACCGGGACTGTCTGTATTACAGAATGATAAAAAGGTGAGTTTGGGGGTGGGGGAATTGTTAGTGCCCCATCTTGCACAGCAGGTTACACGCCCTCTCCTTATCTCATTTGCATAATTCTGTAGTTGCGTGTTGGAGCAGAAATAGGTACGCTCTGCACTCCGCAATGAGCGCCAGACAGCTCCGCCCATCAGACAACGTAAACCTTTGCACCGCAGCAGATCCCATTAAATCGCCCACATTAAAAGAGCATTTGTGCTGCGTATTTGCTATGCGTGATCTTGCTCTGTTAATGAGATAAAAGAGGATATAACATGAATATAATAAGATTACATGAAATCCTCATTACTTCCCTTTTCTCTCTTAAAGAACAAAAGAGAAATTGTTTCAATGCTACAAGGTCAGTAAATCCGGTATTAGTGACACAATGGATTTACCTTTACCCATGCCGGGACTTTTACTTACATTCCATAGAACCAAGTTCATGCCAAGAATAGACTGGAGTTACCCATTACAGTGCGGTACAGAATGAATAATCTACATTCTTATCTATGTGTCAATGATCACATATATCAACTATATGGGTCAACCACAGCGAATTCATCCAGAAATACTGTAATGTAAATATTAATATCTACTAGCTGAGGAGTCTCAGAATTACACATCAGCTTAGGATAAAACTTGGTGCTGTATGGGCATATTATAATGTTATTACATGATGTTACTCTCCCTTCCTCACCATATTATAATGTTATTACATAATGTTACTCTCCCTTCCTTACCATATTATAATGTTATTACATGATGTTACTCTCCCTTCCTTACCATATTATAATGTTATTACATGATGTTACTTTCCCTTCCTTACCATATTATAATGTTATTACATGATGTTACTCTCCCCTCCTTACCATATTATAATGTTATTACATGATGTTACTCTCCCTTCCTCACAGTACTATAATGTTATTACATGATGTTACTCTCCCTTCCTCACCATATTATAATGTTATTACATAATGTTACTCTCCCTTCCTTACCATATTATAATGTTATTACATGATGTTACTCTCCCTTCCTTACCATATTATAATGTTATTACATGATGTTACTCTCCCCTCCTTACCATATTATAATGTTATTACATGATGTTACTCTCCCCTCCTTACCATATTATAATGTTATTACATGATGTTACTCTCCCTTCCTTACCATATTATAATGTTATTACATGATGTTACTCTCCCCTCCTTACCATATTATAATGTTATTACATGATGTTACTCTCCCTTCCTCACCATATTATAATGTTATTACATGATGTTACTCTCCCTTCCTTACCATATTATAATGTTATTACATGATGTTACTCTCCCCTCCTTACCATATTATAATGTTATTACATGATGTTACTCTCCCTTCCTCACAGTACTATAATGTTATTACATGATGTTACTCTCCCTTCCTCACAGTACTATAATGTTATTACATGATGTTACTCTCCCCTCCTCACCATATTATAATGTTATTACATAATGTTACTCTCCCTTCCTCACAGTACTATAATGTTATTACATGATGTTACTCTCCCTTCCTCACAGTACTATAATGTTATTACATGATGTTACTCTCCCTTCCTCACCATATTACAATGTTATTACATGATGTTACTCTCCCCTTCTCATCATATTATAATGTTATTATATGATGTTACTCTCCCCTCCTCACAGTACTATAATGTTATTACATGATGTTACTCTCCCTTCCTCACCATATTATAATGTTATTACATGATGTTACTCTATGTAGTGCCCTGGATCGAGTCTCCCAGTTAGGTAGATATGTGCACCCGGGTTACTGTTTGGTTGTTCACCCCCGTTTGCGGATGTGCCATGGGTTAAATGGTGGGATATCCTTGTTGCCTGGCATGTGTTTCGTACTGACTGCTCTTTTCTCCACCACCATATTTGTTTGCACAATAAACTCCTTTTAATTTTGCCACATTTATGTCTTGTGCCAATTATTCAAAGAAGTTAAATAAATTTATTAAGACGTTTAGGTGGAGTGATGGATATCAGCTGTTTAGCCTTTTATAATTAATTTTGAGCTGCTTTTGCTGAAATATTACTATTTATAGCATTAATATTTAGTTACAGTCATTTATAGTCTATTTGCTAATGATCTCTTCACAACTGCCAATTTTGGCCACAGGCTGCAGCGAGCTGGCTGGCTAGAATTGGCTATAAAGTGACTGAGCAGCGGCACAAATACATGGCAGTTTAATTTAAGATATGAAACATAGTGCACAGCAGTGGCTGATAGTTTGGTCGTTTTAGAATAGAGAATGGACCAAGGAGGGTCTCACCAACATATTTGTCACAGAATATGTGACACGTTGTGCAGAGGCAGTAATAAAAGCTCAGTAGACAGGTAGCTGCATCGATAGACATTTTAGACAAGTAGATACACAAAGGTTGGCTGCACCCAGAAGTGAAGTGATGAGAGAAGGACCAAAGACACAATATTTTCAAACATTAGACAGCATGTGTGACACATGGTAGAGAGGCAGTAATAATAGTTCACTAGACGGGTAGCTGCATCAATAAATATTTTAGACAAGACAGTAGACAAATGTGAGCAAAAGCCATAATGTAAAATAGTGCAAGATAGAATTGTCCTTGGACCCTACCACCCATCCACATGTTATAAAGGACATGTATAGTTTAAAAACCAATCACATCAATGACAGGGACTGACACTTTCGTGGCTGCAGTGCTTGTTTTGTTTGGGTCAAAAAAGAATTGAATATTTTGATGTTGCTTGTTGAACTGGTGAATAGATTGGGATTTTACCTACTTTCTTATGGGCATTTATCTAATCTAAGGGGCTTTTGACTAACAGTGGTCAACTTCCTCTATGTTGACATAGATGTTATCACCCTCATCATCATCCTCATCACTGATGTCATAATCACACAATATTCGTTCATCCCTACGGGAATCCAACATTACTGAATCTGTTTGTAATTGGCGGCAAGAACAGTATTCCTCATACAGTTTTGATAACCACCAGTATACTACATTTTTTGGAAGTAGTCTCCTCTGACAATCACAAGGTTCCCAGCTGTACTAAACACTTTTTCTGAGCACACACTGGAGTGTGAGCAGCTTAAGTTCACCATAGTTAGCTTGTACAAGGGGCTTCAAATTGCCTTTTATTTCTCCCACAATTTAAAGGGACTGTCTGAGATGTTAATTTGTGCATTATCGTTAAAGTAATCCTCCACCATTCTACTAATAGAAGGTTTATCAGATTGATGTATGGTAGAGGTGTCAATATATTTGGAAATTTCTTTTAAGTCTCACAATATGTCATAATAACCTTTCACATTGGTATATTGTGTTGACTCATAATCAGTGCGTCTATTAGAAAAGGTACGGGTTTTTTTCTTAGTAGCATTTGTAGGAGAGGCTGAAGCAGAGGACGTGTCATGTTAGACTTGAGTCGACAGATTGTGCACAAGGAGCTGTTTACATCTGTGAAGATTTGTGTCAGGTGGAATAAAAGACATAAAAGACTATAGGGGTATATTTACTAAATGGCGGGTTTGGAAAAGTGGAGATGTTGCCTATAGCAACCAATCAGATTCTAGCTTTAATTTATTTAGTGCATCCTACAAAATGACAGCTAGAATCTGATTGGTTGTTATAGGCAACATCTGCAATTTTTTCAAAACCGCCGTTTAGTAAATCTAGCCCTATGACGTAAACCTGGGATTAAGCATGGTTGCCAAAATGTAGTGATCCAATCTCAAGATGCTGCAAACCGTTGGGTCCTGGCGAAGCGAATAAAGAACTTGATCCACAAGGCCGTCATACTTTGCCGAATCGCTAACTTTTTTATCTCCTCCTTCAGCTTCTCCGGGTGCTCTCCAGTAGTTTGATTAGGGGATGACCTGACTCAGGTGGGCAGTGTCTGAGCTCAAATCATTTGTTATCATTTCAAAGGGTTTGAGTAGGTTGCAAAAAACTGAAAGGATTCTCCAGTGTGCTGGAGTAATGTAACAAGTCCCCTCTCTCCATATCTCATGGTTTGCTGTGTAGGTCTTGTTGCTGTTCCTCTGTAAAGTGTGGAATCCCACGTTGTTACCACCTCTTGTTTCAGTTGGTGGCAGATGATATTTGTATTGTAGCTGCTGCAATGTTCTGCATGCGGTCGCTGAATACCGAAAATGCACAGAAAATGTAGAGTAACATTGAGCGTTCTACCTATATGTTACATGCCGTATGCAGACGGACAGAACACACGGCCGTGGAGGTCATGTGATTCCTTCTATTTTTCTGTCCGTCATGCTTAAAATGTGCATATTGCAATTGTCAGCGGTAGTAATGTCTTAAATGGGCAATGCCGGCGGGTCTGACACTAAACAGCCGCCAGACCTGCCAGCACAAAACGGTTATAGCAAAGAAATAAAAATGCTAATAAATGTTATAATTACCCCCCCCCCCCTCCCCCTCCAGCACCATCCCAAGACACATCAAAACTTGTGCCGGCAGCCAGCGGGTTTGGTTTTACATATTTACATTTACCAACAGGTACCAACATTCCAGGATCCATACAAGAATCCAGTACCAGGTTGTGACAGCTGCAGTAACAGGTAGGTGAGAGCAACAACATTATAATACACAGTGGGAGGGATTCAATTAGCCGCAAAGTGTCTCAGGAACGTCCGCGAGACACTTTGCAGCAGAGATTTGACAGAAATCTCCTCCCAGATTTCCTCGCACCTCTATGGGGTGCAAAGGAAAATGAGCAGAGATTTGTACCGCAATTGCCGTCAATGTGGCTGCGCGATGTCTGCGTGTCACATCACAGGCAACTGAATCTCCCTAAATATGTGATGTCTAAAGAAGTGCAGCCACGCCCCGTGTTGACCACGCCCCCAACATTGTGTGACCACGCCCCTTTGGTGGCCCCGCAGCTGCGTGGTGGCACACTGCACCTTTGCCTAACACCTGTGTGGGGTGGGGGCAAAAAGTTGCTGTAACGGGGCCCCAAATTCTTCACTGCCTATGTAGATACGCCCCTTCCCCCCCCGCTCCGCCCGTCGTGTCCTTTGTGTTCACTTGCTCCATTTCTGGGTATGTGCAGAAAAGTTTTCTGTAAAAAGAGGTACATATCGGGATTTACATTCCATAATGAATCAGGGCCACATTGTTTGCTCCGTTATTGGCAATGAAGAACCCTTACTGTACCGTACACACCACACTTCACCAAATCAGCTGCGTCCCCCCCTAAACTGGGACAGGTGTGAGGTCTGTAGACCCCTCTGGTGCCTGCTCCACAGAAGCTGACAAATATATTTAGTGAAGGAGGTTCTAGCGCCTTAAATTATATTATCTGATTATCATTAGCGTTATTATTATCTTATTATTAGTAGTAAAAATATCATTATTATCTTATTATTAGTAGTAAAAATATTATTAACTTACCATAAATATCATTATTATCTTATTTTAGTCATTTTAATAATAGTATGTTATTAAAAAAAATAATAATAATAATAACAATAATAATATCCTACTACATATTGGCCTACTTTGGGCAAGTTCTTTCCGGGAGAGGGGCGTGGTGGGAGGGCGGTAAGGGGGCGGAGCCACAAAGCAGCGAATCGCGTCATTATGGGACGGCAGTAGCGATATGCAGGAGAATTGCCTGCTCTCCTGGGAGTCCGTGAGACTGACCCGAATTTTGGGAGTCTCCCGGACATTCCGAGAGAGTTGGCAAGTATGTCTTATTATTATTATTATTTTTATTTTTATTATTATTATTATTTTATTATTATTATTTACATTCCTATTTTTCTCTGGGTATGTAGATCACACTCATAGATAAGAGAAGATGTCAGTCTAATTAACTCCTCATTGTGACACTTCCTGTATATCTGCTGCTCTTTCACAACACAAACTTCAGTTTCTCTTTCCAGCACAATAACAGGAAAGATCTCAGCTGACATACACTCAGCACACCCTGAATGATTGACAGGAATCTTAATGATTAGTAAATAAAAAAATAAATTTTGGGGAAAAATTGTAAACAAGTTGAATGTAGAAATTTTGTTTTATATAGAGGACACCACAATCTTTCTGCTTATGTGTGAGAGGAGCCTCATATTTCTAATTTGCTTTTTGCCGCCTCCATTCCCCTCCTCACATCATGTCACTGCCCCTGTCACATGCAGCCCTGTCCTCACTAACACATCACTCATCTCCTGATATACTCTGTGCTGCTGGGGGACCCTGCTCCTTCCACTATATAACTCTCAGTCTGTGACTTCCTGCTGCCTCCATTCCCCTCCTCACATCATGTCACTGCCCCTGTCACATGCAGCCCTGTCCTCACACATCACTCATCTCCTGATATACTCTGTGCTGCTGGAGAACCCTGCTCCTTCCACTATATAACTCTCAGTCTGTGGCTTCCTGCTGCCTCCATTCCCCTCCTCACATCATGTCACTGCCCCTGTCACATGCAGCCCGTGTTCTCACTAACACATCACTCATCTCCTGATATACTCTGTGCTGCTGGGGACCCTGCTCCTTCCACTATATAACTCTCAGTCTGTGGCTTCCTGCTGCCCCCATTTCCCTCCTCACATCATGTCACTGCCCCTGTCACATACAGCCCTGTCCTCACACATCACTCATCTCCTGATATACTCTGTGCTGCTGGGGGACCCATGTCCTTCCACTATATAACTCTCAGTCTGTGGCTTCCTGCTGCCTCCATCCCCCTCCTCACATCATGTCACTGCACCTGTCACATACAGCCCTGTCCTCACACATCACTCATCTCCTGATATACTCTGTGCTGCTGGAGAACCCTGCTCCTTCCACTATATAACTCTCAGTCTGTGACTTCCTGCTGCCTCCATTCCCTCCTCACATCATGTCACTGCCCCTGTCACATGCAGCTCTGTCCTCACTAACACATCACTCATCTCCTGATATACTCTGTGCTGCTGGGGACCCTGCTCCTTCCACTATATAACTCTGTCTGTGACTTCCTGCTGCCCCCATTCCCCTCCTCACATCATGTCACTGCCCCTGTCACATGCAGCTCTGTCCTCACTAACACATCACTCATCTCCTGATATACTCTGTGCTGCTGGGGGACCCTGCTCCTTCCACTACATAACTCTCAGTCTGTGACTTCCTGCTGCCTCCATTCCCCTCCTCGCATCATGTCACTGCCCCTGTCACATGCAGCCCTGTCCTCGCTAACACATCACTCATCTCCTGATATACTCTGTGCTGCTGGAGACCCTGCTCCTTCCACTATATAACTCACAGTCTGTGGCTTCTTGCTGCCTCCATTCCCCTCCTCACATCATGTCACTGCCCCTGTCACATGCAGCCCTGTCCTCACTAACACATCACTCATCTCCTGATATATTCTGTGCTGCTGGAGACCCTGCTCCTTCCACTATATAACTCTCAGTCTGTGGCTTCCTGCTGCCTCCATTCCCCTCCTCACATCATGTCACTGCCCCTGTCACATGCAGCCCTGTACCCACTAACACATCACTCATCTCCTGATATACTCTGTGCTGCTGTGGACCCTGCTCCTCCCACTATATAACTCTCAGTCTGTGACTTCCTGCTGCCCCCATTCCCCTCCTCACATCATGTCACTGCCCCTGTCACATGCAGCCCTGTCCTCACTAACACATCACTCATCTCCTTAAGTATTCTGTGCTGCTGGGGACCCTGCTCCTTCCACTATATAACTCTCAGTCTGTGACTTCCTGCTGCCCCCATTCCCCTCCTCATATCATGTTACTGTCCCTGTCACATGCAGCCCTGTCCTCACTAACACATCACTCATCTCCTGATATACTCTGTGCTGCTGGGGACCCTGCTCCTTCCACTATATAACTCTCAGTCTGTGGCTTCCTGCTGCCTCCATTCCCTCTTCACATCATGTCACTGCCCCTGTCACATGCAGCCCTGTCCTCACTAACACATCACTCATCTCCTGATATACTCTGTGCTGCTGGGGACCCTGCTCCTTCCACTATATAACTCTCAGTCTGTGACTTCCTGCTGCCTCCATTCCCTCCTCACATCATGTCACTGCCCCTGTCACATGCAGCCCTGTCCTCACTAACACATCACTCATCTCCTTAAGTATTCTGTGCTGCTGGGGACCCTGCTCCTTCCACTATATAACTCTCAGTCTGTGGCTTCCTGCTGCCTCCATTCCCTCTTCACATCATGTCACTGCCCCTGTCACATGCAGCCCTGTCCTCACTAACACATCACTCATCTCCTGATATACTCTGTGCTGCTGGGGACCCTGCTCCTTCCACTATATAACTCTCAGTCTGTGACTTCCTGCTGCCTCCATTCCCCTCCTCACATCATGTCACTGCCCCTGTCCTCACTAACACATCACTCATCTCCTGATATACTCTGTGCTGCTGGGGGACCCTGCTCCTTCCACTATATAACTCTCAGTCTGTGACTTCCTGCTGCCCCCATTCCCCTCCTCACATCATGTCACTGCCCCTGTCACATGCAGCCCTGTCCTCACTAACACATCACTCATCTCCTGATATACTCTGTGCTGCTGGGGACCCTGCTCCTCCCACTATATAACTCTCAGTCTGTGGCTTCCTGCTGCCTCCATTCCCTCCTCACATCATGTCACTGCCCCTGTCACATACAGCCCTGTCCTCACACATCACTCATCTCCTGATATACTCTGTGCTGCTGGGGGACCCATGTCCTTCCACTATATAACTCTCAGTCTGTGGCTTCCTGCTGCCTCCATCCCCCTCCTCACATCATGTCACTGCACCTGTCACATACAGCCCTGTCCTCACACATCACTCATCTCCTGATATACTCTGTGCTGCTGGAGAACCCTGCTCCTTCCACTATATAACTCTCAGTCTGTGACTTCCTGCTGCCTCCATTCCCTCCTCACATCATGTCACTGCCCCTGTCACATGCAGCTCTGTCCTCACTAACACATCACTCATCTCCTGATATACTCTGTGCTGCTGGGGACCCTGCTCCTTCCACTATATAACTCTGTCTGTGACTTCCTGCTGCCCCCATTCCCCTTTCCCCTCCTCACATCATGTCACTGCCCCTGTCACATGCAGCTCTGTCCTCACTAACACATCACTCATCTCCTGATATACTCTGTGCTGCTGGGGGACCCTGCTCCTTCCACTACATAACTCTCAGTCTGTGACTTCCTGCTGCCTCCATTCCCCTCCTCGCATCATGTCACTGCCCCTGTCACATGCAGCCCTGTCCTCGCTAACACATCACTCATCTCCTGATATACTCTGTGCTGCTGGAGACCCTGCTCCTTCCACTATATAACTCACAGTCTGTGGCTTCTTGCTGCCTCCATTCCCCTCCTCACATCATGTCACTGCCCCTGTCACATGCAGCCCTGTCCTCACTAACACATCACTCATCTCCTGATGTACTCTGTGCTGCTGGGGACCCTGCTCCTTCCACTATATAACTCTCAGTCTGTGACTTCCTGCTGCCTCCATTCCCCTCCTCACATCATGTCACTGCCCCTGTCACATGCAGCCCTGTACCCACTAACACATCACTCATCTCCTGATATACTCTGTGCTGCTGGGGACCCTGCTCCTTCCACTATATAACTCTCAGTCTGTGACTTCCTGCTGCCCCCATTCCCCTCCTCACATCATGTTACTGTCCCTGTCACATGCAGCCCTGTCCTCACTAACACATCACTCATCTCCTGATATACTCTGTGCTGCTGGGGACCCTGCTCCTTCCACTATATAACTCTCAGTCTGTGGCTTCCTGCTGCCTCCATTCCCTCTTCACATCATGTCACTGCCCCTGTCACATGCAGCCCTGTCCTCACTAACACATCACTCATCTCCTGATATATTCTGTGCTGCTGGAGACCCTGCTCCTTCCACTATATAACTCTCAGTCTGTGGCTTCTTGCTGCCTCCATTCCCCTCCTCACATCATGTCACTGCCCCTGTCACATACAGCCCTGTCCTCACTAACACATCACTCATCTCCTGATATATTCTGTGCTGCTGGAGACCCTGCTCCTTCCACTATATAACTCTCAGTCTGTGGCTTCCTGCTGCCTCCAATCCCCTCCTCACATCATGTCACTGCCCCTGTCACATGCAGCCCTGTCCTCACTAACACATCACTCATCTCCTGATATACTCTGTGGTGCTGGGGACCCTGCTCCTCCCACTATATAACTCAGTCTGTGGCTTCCTGCTGCCTCCATTCCCCTCCTCACATCATGTCACTGCCCCTGTCACATGCAGCCCTGTCCTCACTAACACATCACTCATCTCCTGATATACTCTGTGCTGCTGGGGGACCCTGCTCCTTCCACTATATAACTCTCAGTCTGTGGCTTCCTGCTGCCTCCATTCCCTCCTCACATCATGTCACTGCCCCTGTCACATGCAGCCCTGTCCTCACTAACACATCACTCATCTCCTGATATACTCTGTGCTGCTGTGGGCCCTGCTCCTTCCACTATATAGCTCTCAGTCTGGGGATAATGCAGAGTGGGACATAAGCCAGTTTGCATAGTGTGCCATGTGTGAAATCGCCCTTGGCATGCAAGGAAAGTCAGAGCAGCTATACGTGCCTACGCAGACGTGTGTGACCTTAGAGGTGGGATGGGGGATTAACGACCGTCCTAACCTTGGACGAGTACAGTAAAGACACCTTTACACAAATTTATTGGGAAACATTTTATTTGAAACACCTATATGACAGCTGCAAATACTTCTTGATGATGATGAAAGAAAAATGCGACTGGTGGTGGAATAACTACAAAGGAACTAAGAACTGTGGAGATAGTATACAATTTACTACCAACCATATGAAGCATTGCAAGCGCTGTTATATATCACTACAGATAATATGGGGAACAAACAAGTACTTATATTGTCTCTTGTAGCGTTCTGTGACTTGATGTCTCTATAAAGTCACAATTTCCACATAAAAGAAAAGAAAGATCACAATAGTGTAATATAGTTTAACATATAGACTGTATAATTTAGTCCCACATATAGGTCATATATCTGTAACTTCCACAATCTCTTCTTAGCTCATCGCCCCTCATGTAGGGCGACTCACTAGGACTTACTGTAGGAATGTCGCAGCAACCTGCAAATTCTTTTCTCTAATCTTTCACCAAACATATCAAAGGGGCTCATCGTCATTTCATAAAATAAAAAAAATAAAAAAGGGCATCTAGTGTGATATCCTATTTACATAATCATAATACACTCACATGGTCTAAATAAAAACAAACTAAAATCCCATAGGAACAAAGTCATACACCGAATTGCAATGAATATCTTGGCAGTTAGTATTTTAGACAAGAAGTCGGGACACCAATATTGTAGAAGCCAGAGACGTCCTTATTCAGCGAGGGATATGTAGACTTTATGTAACAAAATAAATAAAATCTCAATCAGCTTCCATGCTCCAACATGTGTCGACATTGATCGTCTTTATCAAGGTGCATCTCAGCTGATTGTCCTCATGGGACTTATTATACACGGTTTATCCAATCAAAAACAAATCTCTATTTACAGAGCCCAATGTAAATATATCATCCTTACTTTGAAAGATTAGGGGGTAAATGTATAAAGCTGTGAGTTTGAAAAGTGGAGATGTTGCCTATAGCAACCAAACAGATTCTAGCTGTCGTTTATTTAGTGCATTCTACAAAATGACAACTAGAATCTGATTGGTTGCTATAGGCAACATCTCTACATTTCAAACCCGCCGGAAACCTCTCAGCTTGATACATTTACCCCCAGGTGTACATACATAGTAGTATTAACGTCTAAAATTCATGTTATATAAAATATCCAAACAGTTAATATACATTCCATTGCACGCGAGGTGGAACGCATACTGCTCATCGAGGGACCTCCGGTGTTCAGGGAGGGATGATGTCACCTCCGGTTTTTCGGGCCAAGCCTCATAGTGGGGTCCGCTATTTTCATTTATGTAGAACAGACACAGTATTTAAAAAATGATAAAAATCATAATAATTTATCCTAGGTACTTATAATGTTACAGTAATACAAGGATTATACAACATCATATTAGAATTAATCAGATACTCATAAAGCATCCTGGATTTTTTCTTTTTCTTTGTTATTTCCACTTGTAGAATTCAATTGTAGACACTTCAAAAGGGACAATAAAAACATATAAAAATTAATAAAAAATCATTTCACCCCAGAAAACTCCATTTGTCCTAAAAATCATATTAAAAAACATTTTAATTCAAAATCCTTATTTAATCCCTTAGGGACAATACTATTTAGTCTATAGATCCATAACATTTCTGTTCTGGCCAGTCTACATCTCTAATTCTCCAATTACTCTCTATCGAATCTATTCCCATGAAATACATTAAGCCTGAAGTCAGTTATGTGGGTTTCTTATAACCCTTTGTTTGCAAGACTCCATTTTCAACATAAATTTTTACATCTAGAAAATTAACAGTATTCTTACTTTTGTCAAATGTTGAGATATAAGCAAAATTGTTCAAAGAGTCCTCATCTCCACGTAAACAAAGATCACATCATCTATATATCTGACCCAGGACACCAGTCTGCCCTGAGCTCACCAACCTGACCTAGATGTGCATGTTCCCAATAGGCCAAAAAAAGGCAAATATATGACCTATATGTGGGACTATATTATATAGTCTATATGTTAAATTGTATTACACCATTGTGATCTTTCTTTTCTTTTATGTTGAAATTGAGAGAGTGACTTTGGAGAGACATCAAGTCACAGAACGTTACAACAGACAATATAAGTACTTTTTGTTCCCCATTTTATCTGTAAAGATGTATAACAGCGATTGCAAGATTTCATATGATTATTTATGTTTATGTTTATGTTTTTGGGGGTTTGCTGTATATCCCAATTTGAAACCAATCAGGCAGCAGTTAGAAGTGAAGAGCTGTTGGATTTTATATACTTTTTGAACAGTATACAATTTATTACATTAAAAAATATATAGGAAGCATCACATATATATAGTGCATATAAAAAATAACATGAAAAATGTAGTTATCAGAATAAAACATACAAATATATCACGAGCGAACAACATCTCTGTCTAATAGTATAGACATAGATATGTATGTAACATACATCAAAAAAGAGGATATGAGAATATATTTATCTCTCTTCCCTTTCTTCTCTGGAATGTTTATAGACTTTGAATATCTCTATTAATTGGTGGTCGTGATAGAGCAGATATAATAAAGCAGATATAATAGGAAGTCCTCTGGATACATTGACAATCACACAATATAGAATATAGGAGCGGTACTTGAATGGTCAAAGAATGTCTGGTTTGGTGATATAGAAGAAGTCTCCAGGTCCTGGATGGTACACAACTTTGTGGGAAAAAGAATAACAGTCTTATCGGACCACTAGAAGACCACACCTGAGATCAGTCTGTACCGCTGGGCCGGCTGGCTCCGTGGAGCTTGTGGAAGCCGGTGGTGCAGCAAGAAAGGCGCTGCCTCATGAATTGATACTATGGTGAAGCAGTCTGCTCCGTAATAATAGTGTTTCTGTGTGCACATAACAGCTCAAAAATGGATCAGGAGGCAAAAACAACCAGAGTTCTTGCACAGAGCGATGAGTAGTCTCGAACGGAAATATTTCAAGGATACTGACGCGTTTCATTACCACAGGGCAATTTCCTCAGAGGCCTGATGATGACAACTTGTTGTTAACCAGGCGTATGTACTGCTGATGCGGTGGCATCTTGAGATGTGTATGGCTCTTCTGACAGACTGGGCACCTCGGTCCTTATAAGATGAGGTCTTCTAATAATCTGGGCCCCTGGGATCCCATAAAATGAGGTCTTCTGACAGACTGGGCCCCTGGGATCCCATGAGATGAGGTCTTCTGACAGACTGGCCGTCTTGGTCCCCATAAGATGAGGTTATCTGACAGACTGCGCACCTGGGTTCCCATAAGATGAGGTCTTCTGATAGTCTAGGCCCCTGGGTTCCCATGAGACGAGGTCTTCTGATAGTTTGGGCCCCTGGGTTCCCATGAGATGAGATATTCTGATAGTCTGGGCCCCTGGGTTCCCATGAGATGAGGTCTTCTGATAGTTTAGCCCCCTGGGTTCCCATGAGATGAGGTCTTCTGATAGTCTGGGCCCCTGGGTTCCCATGAGATGAGGTCTTTTGATAGTCTGGGCCCCTGGGTTCCCATGAGATGAGGTCTTCTGGCAGACTGGGCACCAGACACTGAAAATTTTGAATATTTTTCTCTCTGCCTCATTCATAGCACTCATGCCTTGAGTGTTGTGAATATATCAAGACTTCTTTAGATTGATGGAGTTTTAGGGCAGCTTCTTGAAGATCACCAGAGTGACAGATTACAGTCGGGGTTCTCGCTCCCTATCTCCTCTCCAGGACAAATGCCCCCTTCCTCTCCTGGAAGACCTGACGCTCACCATGTCAATCTGTCTCAAGATCAACCCACTCTCTATCACACAGGACTGGTCAAAAATGTTGTTACCCTTTTTCTGCACCAGTGAGAGCACCCAAATCTCCACCTCAGCGATGCACTCAACCTGGGGACACAGAAACGGTCATTTAGAAAAGTGAGATTTCATGGGTGCCACCGCTGGTTAATCCTTGGGGGATAATAATGCTACCACCGTACCACCACTCAGTTATGTCTTAAATTACCCATGAGCTTAAAGGGGCGCTGGTTCTGTCTTCATTACACGGAGATGAGATTTCCCATAGAACGAGTCAAATGGTCTCATTGAATGTAACGGCCAATGCCTGGTGTCCTCCATATCTGAGGGAGGAGAGAAAGATGCTCTACAGCCCCCAGTAAGCAGGGAACCCCCTGTACATGCATCTTTTCTTCCTCTTCTATCTCTTTTATATAATCCTGTCCCGCATAATGGATTAGTGCATGTCGGTTACAGCTGGACTCCTTCATATGTCTAACTGAGTAACGTCTGATCTGCCATCTCCTCCCATCCAGATGCTAAATATTCATGTATAAAGGTCTATGCTAAAAATGTGGCACATTGGTACAGAAACAAGTGGAAATGGCCTCTAGACCAGGGGTTGGCAGTTGTGTGTGTATATATATATATATATATATATATATATATATATATATATATATATATTCGTTCAAATTATGCACAGAGTAATGCTCCCAATTCATTTTATAATGCACATAAGTTCCCCCAAATTGCCACATTAACCTCCTGTGTACGTGACTTACCTCTTGCAGAGACAGGAGTGATCCGTTCTGCAATGGAGCCCGGATGGAACTGCTGCACATGCGCAGGAGTTCAGTGTCGGTGATGTGAAGCATTGACAGCCGGTCGGCGCGCCAGACTGCAGGGCGCTGTGGGGCATGTCTGGCATGCATGCCGGGGGTTGCAGACCCCTGCTCTAGACTATGTGTAAGGATATGAGCAAAAGCACCCTGACCCCCATGTGTGACCCACCCTCTTCTCCATGTATGACCCCCCCTGACCTCATGTGCGACCCACCCTGACCCCCATGTGCGACCAACCCTGACCCCCATGTGTGACCCACCCTCTTCTCCATGTATGACCCCCCCTGACCTCATGTGCGACCCACCCTGACCCCCATGTGCGACCAACCCTGACCCCCATGTGTGACCCACCCTCTTCTCCATGTATGACCCCCCCTGACCTCATGTGCGACCCACCTTGACCCCCATGTGCGACCAACCCTGACCCCCATGTGTGACCCACCCTCTTCTCCATGTATGACCCCCCCTGACCTCATGTGCGACCCACCTTGACCCCCATGTGCGACCAACCCTGACCCCCATGTGTGACCTATAAATATTATTTAGAATACAATATTCTTGGACTGAATCTCTATTAAAATTGCTTCTCCCAACATTTCTCTGTCCAGACGTCAGAAGAGTCTTCAAGGTCAAGTTCTGCTTCTCCCCAAAATGTCTCCTCTGTGTCTCTGCAGAGAGTTAGGTTCATTCCCATCATCCCGCTGTAGAGCAACTTCCTCATTTCATTTCTGCAATAAAGAGAAGAGTCAACACCAGTGGACAGTTCCCACCATATTCCGCTTTCCTTGTAGTTTCATTATTTGACACCTATCTCTGGGACTGTTCGCTGTTACTCTGCATTTTCTCAGGCAGGACTTTGCTTTAACAAGACTTAGATAAATGGCTGCAGAAATAATGGCCGCGTAGCGTTAGATCCCGTCACTGACGGCCTCTAGCTGCAGCGCTGGGGACAGTCAGCTCCAGGGCAGAGCAGATGACTCTGTGCCTGAGGGATTGGCTGTAATAGGGCAGGAGAGGTATTGGGCTCTATCATCATCATCTCCAACATTTATTTATATAGCGCCACCAAATTCCGCAGCGCTTTACAATTAGGAACAAAGATTAATAAAACAATACTGGGTAATACATACAGACAGAGAGGTAAGAGAATCCTGCTCCCGCAGCACAGTGGCCTAGTGGTTAGCACTTCTGCCTCACAGCACTGGGGTCATGAGTTTGATTCCCGACCATGGCCTTATCTGTGTGGAGTTTGTATGTTCTCCCTGTGTTTGCGTGGGTTTCCTCCGGGTGCTCCGGTTTCCTCCCACAATCCAAAAACATACTGGTAGGTTAATTGGTTGCTATCAAAATTGACCCTAGTCTCTACCTCTCTGTCTGTCTGTATGAGTCTGTCTGTGAGTGTGTGTGTATGTTAGGGAATTTAGACTGTAAGCTCCAAAGGGCAGGGACTGATGTGAGTTCTCTGTACAGCGCTGCGTAATTAGTGGCGATATATAAATAAATGATGATGATGATGATGATGATGACCTTACAATATATGGGACAATGGGAGTTTGAATCACATGGACACGTGCTACATCATATTGCCTATTGGACCAGCTAGAATGCAAAGGTAAAAGTATTGTGTGGGCTGTGTGATCAGTCACACAGCAATGTTGGTCAGAGGGTTGTTGTCTTGTGTTAGCTGTGTAAAGGATGGTAATAGGGTAATCTAGGGAGATTAAGATGGAGGTAGAGGAATATTATAATCTTGCCTGAAGAGGTGGACTTTCAGAGAACGCTGGAAGGTTTGAAGACTAGAGGAAAGTCTTACTGTGCGAAGGAGTAAATTCCACAAAGTGGGTGCAGCCCGGAAAAAGTCCTGTAACCGAGAATGGGAGGATGTTATGAGAGTGGAAGAGAGACGTAGATCTTGTGCAGGACGGAGGTGTCGAGTTGGGAGATATTTTGAGACAAGTGCTCTGTGTACATCAGCCACCATAATGGAGCAGAATGTCGCTGTATGTAAGAAGAAATGACTTCCATCTATTTTTATGTTCAGTAGACATTTTGGGCCTGAGTCATTAAGGAAAGTAAAGCAAAAAAAAATAGTAACTTTGCACCTTTGCAAAACCAGGTAAATGTAAAATGTGATGGCAGATTTATATTTGGGGTAGGACATGTCCTAGATCAACTTTAAATTTTAGTATAAAAATAAAGCTATCAGGTATTTGTGCGCTACATGAAAAAGCCGCCAGTATTTATCTTATGTGCAAAACAATAAACTAATTTGCACCCCTTGTATTGTAACATGGTTTGTCCAGGAGAGAACGTACTCATTTCTTGCCTTACTTTCCTTAATAACTCAGACCCATTATGTCTACTGAGCATAAAATACATTGTTACAGTTGCCTCTGTTTGTACACACATGTTATAGCAGTTGCCTCTCTTTGTACATACACGTTACAGCTGTTTACACAGCCGGCATCACTGCTGATCAGGACTTAGACTGGACCTGTAGCTGGAGCAAGAGATACGGCAGAAATACAAGTACCTGTGAGATGGTCGGAGCTGGGCTCAGACGTGGCTGCATGCGCTGGAGCTTGGCACGTCCTTACTGTACAATGACCACCAAATGTCCTTTCCCTGCCCCAGTCACTCCTTGAAATTGTAGGCTGTAGTGTCCTTTGCGGTTGAAGACGGAGCAGACAGAGCCGCGTTTACCGGAGGGTCTCCCGGATCTGGGCATGTGCGGAGTGATATTGCGGACGATCCGCTCACAATTGGTAGACACGTTCCTCGATGAACCAGCCTGAAGAACCTTCTCTTCCAGACAGAAGACCCCAAAACTCCCTCAGCCTCGATCCATCCAATTCCTCATGTTCCAGACATTTTTCAGTGGGCGTCTTCCCTCCCAGTTTACCACTCTCGAAGATCCCATAGACCATGACTAATCCCTGGCAGGTCTCTAATCCAGACGTCAAATAATTTCCAGGGCCCCTTACTGACGTGAGTGACAAGAGCTCCCCTACTGGGCTAGGTGGGCTATAAGGGGTTGAACCCAACTGATGTCCACTGGGTCCTATGACCACAGGGTGAAAACCACATTGGTGAGAGGTCTTCCGATGAGAAATGACCAATGTTGCTGATTTTATATAGTGGCTTTGGGGAAAGGCCTGGACTTAACTTTATGACTCCTAACCCACCCCCAACAGCCTCCTGTTCAGGACCGGTCCCCCATCGGGTTATGGTGTTATCCTGGCGGTATACAGAAGAACCAATGTGGTAAAATAATGGCACAAGCGTCATCCCAATATCCATGCGGTCTTCCCACGAGTCCAGGCATTATACGGGTCAAGTTGATTTAAACAGTGAGGTTTCGGATAATTTGTATTTGTCGCCACCTAGTGCGAAACATATTTCCATCACCAGTTTTCTCTTTACAGGGTTAAATCACTGGAGATTCTTCCTCCAACATCTGCTTTGTGGACCCCTCACTCCGACATCCCCCCAACCCATTACACAGAGGAAGACGGACTACACAGAATTACTGATAGTATAAACATAAATGTGTTCAGGTCGCTGTAGCTTTGTGGAAGTGAAGGAACATTACAGAAAGTTCTTTTAAAAAAACATAATTTAATGGTGAATGAAACCCCCCGACAATGTTTCGGATTCCAGGGATCTCTGTGTTCTGCAGCTGACAGATCTCCGTGTAAGAGTCATGCTGGAAATATATTCAGAATTCAGAAGAGCCGGGATTTTAAAATGTAGTTTTTCAATAATAAATTGCGAAAAATAAATTCTGTCAATTACCTGACAAATAACTGTTTTGTTTGAATAGTATTCCACAAATACACTCAGTGGGCACTTTATTAAGTATACCTGCTCAATAATGCAAATATCTAATGAGCCAAACGCATGGCAGCATTACAATGGATACCAGCCTGCAGACATGGCCAAGAGGTTCAGTTGTTGTTGTTCAAACCAAACAGCAGAATAGGGAAGATATGTGATCTAAGTGATCGTGGAATAATTGTTGGGGGGATTGAGTATCTCAGAAACTGCTGATCTCCCGGAGTTCACAGAGAACGGTGCAGACACCATCCAGGGAGGCTGCAGGTGAATCCTCGGAGGGCACATGAAGTCCCAGTACGGCCTGTTCCCAGTACGGCCTGTTCCCAGTACGGCCTGCTCCCCGTACGGCCTGCTCCCAGTACGGCCTGCTCCCCGTACGGCCTGCTCCCCGTGCGGCCTGCTCCCAGTACGGCCTGCTCCCAGTACGGCCTGCTCCCCGTACGGCCTGTTCCCAGTACGGCCTGCTCCCAGTACGGCCTGCTCCCAGTACGGCCTGTTCCCAGTACGGCCTGCTCCCAGTACGGCCTGCTCCCAGTACGGCCTGTTCCCAGTACGGCCTGCTCCCCGTACGGCCTGTTCCCAGTACGGCCTGTTCCCAGTACGGCCTGCTCCCCGTACGGCCTGCTCCCCGTGCGGCCTGCTCCCAGTACGGGCTGCTCCCAGTACGGCCTGCTCCCAGTACGGGCTGCTCCCAGGACGGCCTGCTCCCAGTACGGCCTGCTCCCCGTACGGCCTGCTCCCAGTACGGCCTGCTCCCCGTACGGCCTGCTCCCCGTACGGCCTGCTCCCCGTACGGGCTGCTCCCAGTACGGCCTGCTCCCAGTACGGCCTGCTCCCAGTACGGGTTGCTCCCAGTACTGCCTGCTCCCAGTACGGCCTGCTCCCAGTACGGCCTGCTCCCAGTACGGGTTGCTCCCAGTACTGCCTGCTCCCCGTGCGGCCTGCTCCCAGTACGGCCTGCTCCCAGTACGGCCTGCTCCCCGTACGGCCTGCTCCCAGTACGGCCTGCTCCCCGTACGGCCTGCTCCCAGTACGGCCTGCTCCCAGTACGGCCTGCTCCCCATACGGCCTGCTCCCAGTACGGCCTGCTCCCATACGGCCTGCTCCCAGTACGGCCTGTTCCCAGTACGGCCTGCTCCCCGTCACACAGCGTCATCTGCAGCTGGATCCACGAACATGACGATGAGCTCAGTGCACTACAATGGCGCCACATATTAATAGTTGGAATTATTGACTTGTTTTTCCGGTAATTCCCCATCAGATCTGTTACTCTCTGGTTCCTCTCTCAGTAATGCGGCCGTTGATCCTATCACTGCTATATCCAAAGATTACTGCTCTGTCCGTCTCCCTCATCTCCTGCCTGTGACCCGGTGGATCTCTCTCTGCTGGCCCAGACTGTCTCTTCTGTCCACCGTTAGTCACTGTCTGATATCTCCTCTGGTGTCACTGACTGGACCGTGATCCCGGACGTGAGAGATTCACCCATGTAAAACGCGATTGTTTTCATCTCACGCAGTTCACAGACGAGAAGATTCGAACTAACAGGAAATCATAGGAGGCAGCAAAATTAAAATTCAGTAGTTAAAACCTGTGATGTCATCGCACGTTATCAGCGCTGGTCATCAGTTCTCGACAAACAATTTACACCTTTGAAGTCGGTGAAAACAACCGAACATTTCAAAATTGTGCCCTCTAGACCCAGGCCAGGGGTGGGGGGCCGGAAGGCTCGATTGGCAAATTGGACCCCGATCGTATATTACCCTTAGGTTCAGTAATAAAGGGCAACGTTTAGCCCAGGGGGACAATCCATGATGTCACAGCGCAGCGCCACACCAAGAGCTGTAAGTTATAAGTGGTGGTCTCAGCACCGTCATGTCCACATTACTCCCAGGCTCCGTACAATGCTCCCTCTAGGGCCTCAGGGTCAGAGTCTCCGTGCAGCTCACGGCTGGAAGGGAATGAGGCAGACGGCTAAGGCGTAATTCTCAGAGGCCTCTCGTATGGCGACTGCCTCAAATATACACTGATCTCCGTCTAAAGTAATAGCCCCGCCCCCTGTATCTGAGCAGGTGCTGAAATCCTCCAATCCCACCATAGAACACGTGACCAGCCCGGGGGGGGGCTCTCAATGGGGCTAATCATGGGGGCCCATGTTCTCTAAACACTGGCCAGTCAAAAGGATCATACCCAATCACTTCTAACTTGTACCATGATGATGACTTCCCCTCCTTATTCCATGTATCCTCTCCCTTATTCTATGTCCCTACACCTGGCATAGGGACCATGCACCTGGCATAGGGACCATGCACCTGGCATAGGGACCATACACCTGGCATAGGGACCATACACCTGGCATAAGGACCATGCACCTGGCATAGGGATCTTGCACCTGGCATAGGGACCATACACCTGGCATAGGGACCATGCACCAGGCATAGGGATCGTGCACCTGGCATAGGGACCATGCACCTGGCATAGGGACCATACACCTGGCATAAGGACCATGCACCTGGCATAGGGATCTTGCACCTGGCATAGGGACCATACACCTGTCATAGGGACCATACACCTGGCATAGGGACCATGCACCTGGCATAGGGATCTTGCACCTGGCATAGGGACCATACACCTGGCATAGGGACCATGCACCAGGCATAGGGATCGTGCACCTGGCATAGGGACCATGCACCTGGCATAGGGACCATGCACCTGGCATAGGGATCATGCACCTGGCATAGGGACCATACACCAGGCATAGGGATCGTGCACCTGGCATAGGGACCATGCACCTGGCATACGGATCATACACCTGGCATAGGGACCATGCACCTGGCATAGGGATCATGCACCTGGCATAGGGACCGTGCACCTGGCATAGGGATCATACACCTGGCATAGGGACCATGCACCCGGCATAGAGACCATGCACCTGGCATAGGGATAAGTCATCGATATATCACCACCTCAATGTGTGTCATCATTACATGCAGATCTCAGGCAGCTTACAATAGTCGGGTGAATTTCACCATTATCTTCTGGATAAGTAAATATTAGTTTTATTTTTGTTAATATTTTTAAACATCAGCTAATGAACTGGGCCCAGGTTATAAGGGAGCAGAACATTTGGTAGGAGATTGGAAGACAAATGTCTGCTTTGCTACTAATCTAGTTACTGCTCTGTATTAGTAACTAACCCTCATTATCCTCTGTGATATTGTTACATTGTATCTTTCCCTCTGTTACCAGGAATCACAGCAAGAAACTGGTGTCATTATACGGTGAATCCATCTCATTCTCACCTTACAGCGTCTTATTCAGTTCAGGGTTACTCTATAATGTGTATTAAATCTTTATTTAGTGTGTTCTGTGTCTTTAATAAATAATAAATTATAGGAGAACTTTATGAAAAAAATGTATTTGGGGAAGGAATCTGCTTCCTGATTAGCAGAACCCCGGTGACCGAGCCTGGGACACTGCTGCACCCATAATGACTCTCACCCTGGAGTATTCATGTAAAATGCTGCAGGGGGACATAAGAGTTTTAGAGGGCTCCTCCCAATTCTGCTGGTGCAGGGGTGAGAACAAACTTTAGTGTGAATGTAGATTAATATGTGATGCGAAAAAATACTGAGCCCCAAAGTGTGCGTGTTTCTATATATATATATATATACACATCATCTGCTGGGGTATTAAACAGAACAAAAAAAGAAATCTTCAAAATAAACACCTTGCTTGTGGGGCAATAATTAAACACAGGAACACCCTCTCTCAAGTGAGGGACCTGGTGTCCTACACACACACACACAAAATATACAGGACTTACTGGTCACAGTTTGTAGTGTCGCTCAGAAGGCATCCAAACTCCTTCCCAGGTTTGAGAGAGTGAGACTGATCTGACATCCTTTCAAACTCACAGATGCAACCACCAATCAGCCCGCTGTCAGACCAGTAGAACAAAAGACTTGAACTATGCATTGTAAATGGAGCCCACCCCTCTCTCTCCATTTATACCCAGGGACCCTTACTAGTTTTCCCTGGAGCTCTTTTGAAGCTCCTTTCCATAAGAGATAATTTCCCTGGTGTTTAAGAGCATACAAGTCAGAAAGTCTGAGACATATACCTCTGCCATTTAACACTTGCCCAGTGCTTCTGTCACAAAAGAAAATATGATTACAACTATGCTTCACAGTACTCTGAGTACTTTTTGATAAGCATCACATTGCCAGAGCCCCAACAGCGCTCTGCGCCCCAACAGCACCCTGACCCTGAAATATGTGAGGTCACATAAACTGTCTAAGAATAAAGTAATTCAGGTTTTGTCCCTAATACCATAAAGAACATTCAGTTCAAACAATACACCACAAACAAATGATATCACAGTCAATGAATCCTCTTTAAAGATGTTCATCCTCACCAGACATAAATGTCTCACTGGCCAGACTCTTGTAAGTGTACCCGTTAGAACCGAACAGGAGCACTTTTGTTATAATGGAGGCACACTATTATAATGGCAGTCTTGTGACTTCAGTACAGTGATCAAAAACAGAATTTTACTGTCTCGGGTATAATACAATGTTGGAAGCCGGAACAATGGGCAAGCGAAAGTATCTGAGCGACTTTGACAAAGGCCAAATTGTGATGGCTAGACGACGGGGTCAGAGCATCTCCAAATAGCAGGTCTTGTGGGGTTTTCCTTGTATGCAGTGGTTAGTACCTCCAAAAAGTGGTCCAAGGAAGGACAGCTGGCAACAGGGTCATGGGTGCCCAAGGCTCATTGATGTGTGTGGGAAGCGGAGGCGCCCGTCTGGTCCAATCACACAGAAGAGCTATAATAGAAAGGTGTCAGAACACGCAGTGTATTACAGCTTGCTGATTATGGGCTGGGCAACCACAGACCCGTCAGAGTGTCCATGCTGACCCCTGTCCACCATCAAAAGTGCCTACAATGGGCACGTGAGCACCAGAACCAGACCATGGTGTAATGGAAGAAGGTGACCTGGTCTGATGAATCACGTTTTCTTTTACATCATGTGGATGACCCTGTGCAGGTGCGTCATTTACCTGGGGAAGAGATGTCACCAGGATGCTCTATGGGAAGAAGGCAGCCGGTGGAGGCAGTGTGATGCTCTGGGCAATGTTCTGCTGGGAAACCTTGGGTCCTGACATTCATGTAGATATTACTATGACACGTACCACCTACCTAAACATTGCTGCAGACCAAGTACAGCCCTTTATAGCAGCGGTATTCCCTGATGGCCTCTTTCAGCAGGATAATGCCCCTGTCACACTGCAAACATTGTTCAGGAATGGTTTTAGGAACATGACAAAGAGTTCAAGGTGTTGACTTGTCCTTCAAAATCCCCAGATCTCAATCCGATCAAGTGTCTGTGGGGTGTGCTGGAAAATCAACTTCGAGCCATGGAGGCCCCACCTCACAACTTATAGGACTTAAAGGATCTGCTGCTAACGTCTTGTGGAGTCCATTCCTTGACGGGTCAGAGCTGTTTAGTCGGCGCGACGGGGACCTACACAATATTTGGCAAGTAGGTTATAAAGTTGTGGCTGATCGGTGTATAAAACTGATTTATAACTTCTACAGGGATATTTAATATATGTTTGTTTCTTTATAGTAATGCAACTTTAACTACAGATTTATTTAAACATAGTTCACAAACTCTCCTCATCACTTTCACACTGTCTCTGGCTCTATCCTGGTCTCAGAGTCCGTCCAATCCATTATTTTTTACCATGAAAAATGTTTATAATAGACAAAAGAAAAAGGTTAATCTTGAAGCATAATCACACTTTGAGCACAAGGTGGCGCTGTCTACCATATGGCAATTGCTGCCTGAGACACAGAAACCCCCATTAACCCTGTGTTCTCCACCGTCTGCACAGTCTAGTAACCCCCCTCCCATAAAGCTCATTAGCCCCCTATCCTCCATGTCACATCACATTTATACACTGCATAGTCTGAGTCATTTCTTCCTGGCTCACTTTTTACATGTGTCAGGAATAATATTACATATCAGGAATGATATTATTACATGTGAAAGAAATATTGTTTCCTCCGAGTGCTCCTGTTTCCTCCCACACTCCAAAAACATACTGGTAGGTTAATGGGCTGCTCTCAATTTGACCCAAGTCTCTCTCTGTCTCTCTCTGTGTTAAAGAATTTAGACTGTAAGCTCCACTGGGGCAGGGACTAATGTGAGTTCTCTGTACAGCGCTGCGGAATTGGTGGCGCTATATAAATAGATGATGATGATGATGTTTAAATAAAGCTACATTTTTCACCAGATCTGTTTGTTGTCAGCAGATTATATAACTTTGTGAACCCAAACATTATTAAAGGCCTCCTACCCACTGGAGAGTTAATAAATGTCACAGTACAAATATATAAATACTGTATATCAAACTGTGACAAGAGGGCACTGAAGTGACTCATGAATTACACCAGGGGGCTATAAACCATTTTTATATCTGGGGCCACAATTGACATTGTTATGGGACCCCCAAAGAGGCTTTTCTCAAAATAATGTATCTGACAGTCAGGGAACCCCAACAACTTATTGTGGAGCCCCTGGGTCCCAGTGTCTTCTCTGAGGTTTGCTTCGATTCTATGGACACAAACGCATAAAGATGTTTTATAAGTTAAAATAGGGCATATTACACTGACTATACACTGAAAAGAAGTGGAAATGTTACATGTAAAGAGAAAAGAAGATAAACTAGTTTACTGTCTCGTACAACGCTGCAAACAGGAAAGTTTGTTAATGTATTTTCACAAAATATAGCAACAAGCAGTGAGCAACTTCGGAATGGTTTTAAGCAGATCTGTTCTGGTCTATTCTGACATGACAGATATTACAGCTCCCTCTCTTCTACAACATATCACTTATTTTTGGTTCATCGAATTTATGGAGCTGTTGTACTGATGTGAGTTTAGGGGAGATCTGATTATGCTGATATTAATTGTTCCTCTCCTGAAATACAGAAAAGGAAATCTCTAGCAGAACGTGTAGTCTGTAAATCACAGAACCCTCATCCAGCAGCGGTTTCCAGATACACAAGGACACAGTGACTCCACAGCCCATAACGTTCATATAACACGTTGTTAATGGTAGTCATTAAAATGTTGTATATATGCATCGTAACGCATCTTGTTAGACATAATACTCTAATTATACCTTTTATTCTTCCTGTATTTCTAGAGATTAATGCTGCATTTTAATCCTTGATGCTATTGTAATATTTACAGAGCCTGTAAAAAGTGGTCAGACCAGCTGTTCATCATAACTCCGCTCAATTACACTAGCACCATTAAATCAGGCATTATTGCTAACACCAATGTGCATTTGTTAGTGTTGTCTCAGGCAGTAGGGGGAGCTCTACTCCACAATGTCAGAAAGCATTGTAGTATCTCAGCATGTCTGTCAGTGGCCAGCAGGGGGAGCTTTACTCCACAATGCAAGCAAGCATAGTAGTTTAACAGCATGAGTCTGTCAGTGGCCAGCAGGGGGACCTCTAGTCCACTATGTCAGCAAACATTGTAACATCTCAACCTGAATCTTTCAGTGGCCAGCAGGGGGACCTCTAGTCCACTATGTCCGCAAGCATTGTAATATCTAAACATGAGTCTGTCAGTGGCCAGCAGGGGGAGCTCTACTCCACTATGTCAGCAAGCATTGTAATATATCAACATGAGTCTGTCAGTGGCCAGCAGGGGGAGCTCTACTCCACAAAGACAGGAAGCATTGTGATATCTCAACATGATTCTGTCAGTGGCCAGCAGGGGGAGCTCTACTCCAAAAAGAAAGCAAGCATAGTAGCATATGAGTCTGTTCGTGGCCAGCAGGGGGAGCTCTACTCTATCATGTCAGCAAGTATTGTAATATATCAACATGAGTCTGTCAGTGGCCAGCAGGGGGAGCTCTACTCCACTATGTCAGCAAACACTGTAATATCTCAGCATGAGTCTGTCAATGACCAGCAGGGGGAGCTCTACTCCACTATGTCAGCAAGCATTATAGTATCTCTGCAAGAGTCCGTCAGTGGCCAGCAGGGGGAGCAATACTCCACTATTTCAGCAAGCATTGAAGTATCTCTGCATGAGTCTGTCAGTGGCCAGCAGGGGGAGCTCTACTCGACAATGTCAGCAGTCATTGTGATTTCTCAACATGAGTCTGTCAGTGGCCAGCAGGGGGAGCTCTACTCCAAAAAGACCGCAAAGGATAGTAGTATAACAGCATGAGTCTGTCAGTGGCCAGCAGGGGGAGCTCTATTCCACCATGTCAGCAAGCATTGTAATATCTCAACCTGAGTCTGGCAGTGGCCAGCAGGGGGAGTTCTACTCCACAATGTCAGCAGTCATTGTGATTTCTCAACATGAGTCTGTTCGTAGCCAGCAGGGGGAGCTCTACTCCAAAAAGACAGCAAGCATAGTAGTATATTATTATTATTATTATTATTATTATTATCCTTTATTTGTTAGGCGCCACAAGATTTCCGCAGCGCCGCACACCATACAAACAGTACACTATACAGGGTGAAACAGTACAAAACAATAAACAGAGATACCAGTACTTCAGGAGCTCCAGGCAGGTTAAAGCAATAAACACGGAGCAGAAGAACAGGTGAGGAGACAGGAGGAAAGAGGACCCTGCTCAAGTGAGCTTACATCCTAAGGGAGAGAAAACAGAACAGCCACAAGGGGAGCCAGATGAGGCAAGGGAGAGAGCGAGTGGAGGAGATGGGGGTTATGTGGATGGTTGGTAGGCTTTAAGGAAGAGGTGGGTTTTCAGCGCACGTTTGAAGGAGCACAGAGTAGGAGAGAGACGGATGGAACGAGGGAGGTCATTCCAGTGAAGGGGGGCAGCACGGGAAAAGTCTTGGATTCTGGAGTGGGAAGAGGTGATCAGAGTAGAGGAGAGGCGGCGGTCGTTGGCCGGGCGCAGGGAGCGGGCAGGAGTGTGAATGGAGAGGAGGTTAGACATATAAGGGGCAGTAACAGAATGGTTGAAAAAGAGGGATAGGCTGCGCTTCCTCCAAATATATGAAGCAGCCAAATGCGAACCTGAGAGTGTGTGGGGGACCCCTAAACTCCCAACAATGTTAGATACGTATAAAAATAGTCAGGTTCTGGGCGCTTGTAAAGGAAAGATATATCAATTTAATATGGATAGGTCCACAATACGCTCCGGCCGGAACGAGACAGCTTAGATGTGTTAAACAATTAACATGCATCAATTGACACTGCCGAAAACAATGATAATGGTAAAAAACACTATAAACTCAGTGTGATTGAAAATATGGTTAGAGTGCACTTGCAAGCTACTAAAATATGAAATGACAATTGGTATGAACCGCAAAAAGGGAATGTAAGGAAATATAATGTCCAGAGTTGTAAAATAAAAATGTTGGTGATGATGAAAAATGCAAGCAAAAATGAAATTGGTAGCCGTTACTCACATGAAGCAGGGATGTCTGGCTGTCTATAATGCAGACAGGCACTTAGTAGCGGTCCCAGAGTCTGTGCTGATGAGGTTAGATATAACGTTGATTTCAATGATAAAAAGCACCCAGCAGAATGCCAATTATTAAAACAAGAATGAGGAAGAAAGTTCTTCTAGTTCCTAAAGGGAAATCCTCTCCTTGTTGAAAGAAAAAATGATCCCGCTCAAATAGCGTGTGCACGCTGCGGGATATCTTCGTGTTGAGATTAAATGTATGGATATCAAAATGCCTCCAATAATGGACAGGTACCCAGCAGAATATAGGTGGTGATGATCCAAATGTAGTCCTCCTAATCCCCAACGTAGTCTCTCTCTTTCTCATAAAGTTGAGGCTAAACAGGGGAAGCGGTAGTGCCGCTACGGATGAGCGCATACACGCTACAGGCTGGTCTCCGATGTGGATGTCTGTATATGGTAATGTAAGATGCTAGCATGCTAGTAAGTTGAATAAAACTGAGTTGAGGGACAGTCTTCAACGAGTTTCGCCCGGTGGCAATGGCCAGTGGGCTTCCTCAGGGATAGTACTATCCCTGAGGAAGCCCACTGGCCATTGCCACCGGGCGAAACTTGTTGGAGACTGTCCCTCAACTCAGTTTTATTCAACTTACTAGCATGCTAGCATCTTACATTACCATATACAGACATCCACATCGGAGACCAGCCTGTAGCGTGTATGCGCTCATCCGTAGCGGCACTACCGCTTCCCCTGTTTAGCCTCAACTTTATGAGAAAGAGAGAGACTACGTTGGGGATTAGGAGGACTACATTTGGATCATCACCACCTATATTCTGCTGGGTACCTGTCCATTATTGGAGGCATTTTGATATCCATACATTTAATCTCAACACGAAGATATCCCGCAGCGTGCACACGCTATTTGAGCGGGATCATTTTTTCTTTCAACAAGGAGAGGATTTCCCTTTAGGAACTAGAAGAACTTTCTTCCTCATTCTTGTTTTAATAATTGGCATTCTGCTGGGTGCTTTTTATCATTGAAATCAACGTTATATCTAACCTCATCAGCACAGACTCTGGGACCGCTACTAAGTGCCTGTCTGCATTATAGACAGCCAGACATCCCTGCTTCATGTGAGTAACGGCTACCAATTTCATTTTTGCTTGCATTTTTCATCATCACCAACATTTTTATTTTACAACTCTGGACATTATATTTCCTTACATTCCCTTTTTGCGGTTCATACCAATTGTCATTTCATATTTTAGTAGCTTGCAAGTGCACTCTAACCATATTTTCAATCACACTGAGTTTATAGTGTTTTTTACCATTATCATTGTTTTCGGCAGTGTCAATTGATGCATGTTAATTGTTTAACACATCTAAGCTGTCTCGTTCCGGCCGGAGCGTATTGTGGACCTATCCATATTAAATTGATATATCTTTCCTTTACAAGCGCCCAGAACCTGACTATTTTTATACGTATATAAGGGGCAGTAGAGTTGGAGAGAGCCTTGTAAGTGGTGGGGAGGAGTTTGAAAAGGATTCTGTAGGGGAAGGGAAGCCAGTGTAAGGCAAGGCAGAGAGGGGAGCCAGAGGAGGAGCGGCGTGAGAGGAAGATGAGTCTTGCGGCCGCATTGAGTACAGATCGGAGGGGGGAGAGATGTGAGTGGGGGAGGCAGTGAGAAGGAGGTTGCAGTAATCCAGGCGGGAGATGATGAGTGCGTGGATGATAGTCTTGGCAGCATCCTGAGAGAGAAAGGGACGGATGCAGGCGATGTTGCAAAGTTGGAAGCGACAGGCTTGGGCAAGGGAGTAAATATGGGGGGCTAAAGAGAGAGAGGAGTCGAGGGTGACATCCAGACAGCGGAGTTGGGTGACAGAGGAGATGGTGGTGCCGTTGACGACAAAAGATAGACGACAAAAGCATGAGTCTGTCAGTGGCCAGCAAGGGGAGCTCTACTCCACAAAGACAGAAAGCATAGTAATATCGCAACATGAATCTGTCAGTGGACAAAAGGGGGAGCTCTACTCCACTATGTCAGCAAGCATTGTAATCAGGGCCTGATCAGCCAATAAGCTGACCAGGCTGCAGCCTGGGGCGCTGGAGCCAGGGGGGGGCATTGTCGCCGAGATGGATTTTTTTTTTTTTAGTCTAAATGTGGCAGCTGGAATCACCGTAACCACCCCTGGTCTAAAGGAGTGGTCCCAACTGTCACTATCACATGACAGGCAGTCTGGCAGCGATCGCTGCTAGCTGCCTGTCAGTGTGGCCGCGGGCGCTTCTTACTCTGAGCACGTGAGATCAGGACTTCCACATCTCACTTAACCAGAGTAAGAAGAGCCTGGGTCGCACTGACAGGCAGCTAGCAGCGATCGCTGCCAGCCTGCCTGTCATACACAGCGTTGAAGAGAGGACTCCACAGCAGGTAAGTCTGTTCTAATGTCTTGGGGGGGTGGGGTGGCAGATGGGCAGGAGAGGTGGCTGAAGGGGGCAGGTGAGGTGGCTGAAGGGGGCAGGTGAGGTAGCTGAAGGGGGCAGGTGAGGTGGCTGGAGGGGGCAGGTGAGGTGGCTGGAGGGGGCAGGTGAGGTAGCTGGAGGGGGCAGGTGAGGTGGCTGGAGGAGGCAGGTGAGGTGGCTTCAGGGGGCAGGTGAGGTGGCTGGAGGGGGGGTGGGGGGCGCTACGGCTGAAATAGCCTAGGTTGGCCGGAACCCTTAATCGGTCCCTGATTGTAACATATCAACATGAGTCTGTCAGTGGCCAGCAGGGGGAGCTCTACTCGACAAAGACAGAGGAAGCATTCTAGTATAGCAGCATGAGGCTGTCAATGGCCAGCAGGGGGAGCTCTACTCCACTATGCCAGCAAGCATTGTAGTATCTCTGCTAGAGTCCGTCAGTGGCCAGCAGGGGGAGCAATGCTCCACTATTTCAGCAAGCATTGAAGTATCTCTGCAAGACTCCGTCAGTGGCCAGCACAGGGAGCTCTACTCCACTATGTCAGCAAACACTGTAATATCTTAGCATGAGTCTGTCAGTGGCCAGCAGGGGGGACTCTACTCCACAATGTCAGCAGACATTGTAATATCTCAACATGAGTCTGTCCGTGGCCAGCAGGGGGAGCTCTACTCCACTATGTCAGCAAGCATTGTGATATCTCAACATGAGTCTGTCAATGGCCAGCAGGGGGAGCTCTACTCCAGAAAGACAGGAAGCATTGTGAGATATCATCATGAGTCTGTCAGTGGCCAGAAGGGGGAAGTCTACTCCAAAAAGAAAGCAAGCATAGTAGCATAAGAGCATTTGAGTCTGTCAGTGGCCAGCAGGGGGAGTCTACTCTACCATGTCAGCAAGCATTGTAATATCTCAACGTGTGTCTGTCAGTGGTCAGCAGGGGGAGCTCTACTCCACTATGTCAGCAAGCATTGTAGTATCTCTGCAAGAGTCCGTCAGTGGCCAGCAGGGGGAGCTCTACTCCAAAACGACAGCAAGCATAGTAATATAACAGCATAGGTCTGTCCGTGGCCAATAGAGGAAGCTCTACTCCGCAAAGACAGAAAGCATTATAATATCTCAACATAAATCTGTCAGTGGCCAGCAGGGGAGCTCTACTCCAAAAAGAAAGCAAGCATAGTAGCATAAGAGCATATGGGTCTGTTCGTGGCCAGCAGGGGGAGCTCTACTCTACCATGTCAGCAAGCATTGTGATTTCTCAACATGAGTCTGTCAGTGGCCAGCAGGGGGAGCTCTAGTCCACTATGTCAGCAAGCATTGTAACATCTCAACATGAGTCTGTCAGTGGCCAGCAGGGGGAGCTCTACTCCACAATGTCGGCAGTCATTGTGATTTCTCATCATGAGTCTGTCAGTGGCCAGCAGGGGGAGCTCTAGACCACAATGTCAGCAGACATTGTAATATCTCAACATGAGTCTGTCAGTGGCCAGCAGGGGGAGCTCTAGACCACAATGTCAGCAGACATTGTAATATCTCAACATGAGTCTGTTCGTGGCCAGCAGGGGGAGCTCTACTCCACAATGTCAGCGGACATTGTAATATCTCAACATGAGTCTGTCAGCGGCCAGCAGGGGGAGCTCTACTCCACAATGTCAGCAGACATTGTGATATCTCAGCATGAGTCTGTCAGCGGCCAGCAGGGGGAGCTCTAGTCCACAAAAACAGGAAGCATTGTAGTATATAAGCATGAGGCAGTCAATTGCCAGCAGGGGGAGCTCTACTTCACAATGTTAACAAACACTGTTTTTTTCATGTAGCACACAAATATCAACTTTAAATTTCAGTGTACAAATAAGCTATCAAGTATTTGTGTGCTACATGAAAAAACAGTCAGTATTTAACTTATGTGCAAAACAGAAAACTAATTTGCACCCCTTGCATTGTAACATTTTTTTTTTACCAGGAGACTGAAATAAGAAGTTTCTCAAGTTAAGATCCTTAATGAATCAGGCCCCAGATTTGCACAAGGGAATTGTTAGCAACCCACACAGTGTTAATTATGTTAAATAAATGTAAAGTCACCAAGATGAGTGTAAATCGCTGATAAGTGATCTAGAACCTTCCAGTCTATACAAATAACTAACAACTCACTAATTCTCTATACTAATATTAACCCCATCAATAAAAAATAATTAGCACCTCCCCTGCTGATGTTTCCTTGGTTAATGTTAGAAACTAATATCTTACAGCACAGACATCAGTATCGACACCTGTGCGATACAGAATGTCCCTCGATACTTTGTCTCCACAGTTTACACCCCATTAATCATTCAGAAGATACATTCATACATCTTGTGCCAATTTGCCAAAAGTTTACCAAATATTTAACATGGGAAGTTTACAAAGTAGCAACGAGCAGCATTAATCTACATCTGGAACAGCGAGGCTCTGGCTTTATTCCCTTTGGGATCCGCAAATTAAGAACTGGCTGGACCCGGGCAGAGCCGTAACTTAGAATTCTAGTGCCCTAGGCGGTCGCCCCTGTCGCACAGCCCTAGTTACGGCTCTGGACCCAGGGGTCAGTTTCCTGGGTTGTATATAAATTCTGAGGTTTCTGAGATCTCTGGTCAGAGAGTTGCAAAAAACATGACTGTGAATGCTGTAAGCACATGAAGAACATGTAAAGAAGAGACTAAAGCATTGGAAAAGTTCTTTATGTTTGTAACACAACACACAGTCTTTCTTCAAGGGCTCAGACCTCCTCCTCACATCCTTTACATGCTAAGAACTTGTCATTACATGCAAAGAACGCTTCTTTACATGTTTAGTCTTCTTCACAGGTTTACATCTCTTCCTTACATGCTTAGAACACCTCTTTACATGTTTAGTCCTCTTCACATACTTACACCACTTCCATACAAGATTAGGATGCTTCTTTACATGATAACATCTTTTCTTTACATACTTGCACCTCTTCTTCACTTGCTAAGAACTCTTCTTTACATGGTTACTTTTCTTCATGTGCTTTCACCTCTTATTTAAATGCTTAGTCTTCACATACTTACACCTCTTCATTACTTGCCTAGAAATCTTCTTTACATGCTAAGACCTCGTCTTTATGTCCTAAGATCTCTTCTTTACATGCTTAGTCTTCATATGCTTACACCTTTTCTTACATTCTTAGAACTTCTCTTTAGATGCTAAGAACTCTTCTTTACATGTTTAGTTTTCTTCACATGCTTGCACCACTTCATCACATGATTAGAATTCTTCATTACATGCTAAGAACTCTTCCTTACATGTTCAGTCTCCTTTACATGCTAAGAATTATTTACATGTTTAGTTTTTTTCACATACTTACACCACTTCATTACATGATAATAACTCTTCTTTAAATGCTAAGATCTCTTCATTACATGCTAATAACTCTTCCTTACATGTTGACTATCTTTTACATGCTAAGAATTCTTCTTTACATGTTTTGTCTTTTTCACATTCTTACACCTATTCTTACATTCTTAGAACACCTCTTTAGATGCTAATAACTCATCTTTGCTTGGTGAGAAATGTTCTTAACATGTTTAGTCTTCTTCACATGCTTACACCTCTTCATTACATGCTTAGAACTCTTCTTTGCATCCAAATAACTCTTCATTACATCTTTAGTCTTCTTCACATGTTTACACCTCCTCCTTACATGCATAGAATGCTTCTTTACATGTTAAGGACTCTTCTTTACATGTTAAGTCTTCTTCAAATGTTTATACCTCTTCCTTACATGCTTAGAACGCTTATTTACATGCTAAGAACTCTTCTTTACATGTTTAGTTTTCTTCACAAGCTTAAATCTCCTCTCTGATGCCTATAACTAATTTTTACATGCTAAGAACTCTTCATTACATGTTTAGTCTTATTCACATGGTTACACCTCTTCCTTACATGCATAGAATGCTTCTTTACATGCTAAGAACTCTTCTTTACATGTTTTGTCTTGTTCACGTACTTACACTTCTTCTTTACATGCTTATACCTCTTCCTTACATGCTTATAACTCTTCTTTAAATTATAAAAACTCTTCTTTACATGATTAGTTTTCTTCACATGTTTACATCTCTTCCTTACATGCATAGAACTCTTCTTTACATGTTTGTCTTGTTCACGTACTTACACTTCTTCTTTACATGCTTATACCTCTTCCTTACATGCTTATAACTCTTCTTTAAATTATAAAAACTCTTCTTTACATGATTAGTTTTCTTCACATGCTTACACTTATTCATTACATGCTTAGAACTCTTCTTTAAATGCTAAAATCTCTTCATTACAGGTTCAGTCTCCTTTACATGATAAGAATTCTTCTTTACATGCTTAGATTTCTTATTTACCTGCTAACAACTTTTATTTACATGTTTAGCCTTCTCCACATGCTTACACATTTTCTTTACATGCTTGGAGCTATTTGTTCCATGCTAAGAACTCTTCCTTGCATGTTTAGTCTTTTTCACATGCTTACACCTCTAAATTACTTGCTAAACTCTCTTTTAATGTTTAGTTTTCTTTACATGCATACACCTCTTTTTTATATACTTATAACTCTTCTTTACATGCTAAGGAATCTTCATTATATGTTTAGTATACTTCACAAGCTTCACCTCTTCTATACATTAACGCTTCCATACATGTTGAAAACTCTTATTTAAATGTTTCATCTTCCGCAAATGCTTACATCTCTTCTTTACATGCCAATAACTCTTCTTTACATGTATAGTTTTCTTTACATGCTTACACCACTTTATTACATGCTTAGAATGCTTCTTTACATGCTTAGTTTTCTTCACATTCTTACACCTCTTCCTTACATGTTAAAAACTCTTAAATACATGCTAAGAACTCTACATGATTAGTCTTCTTAAAATGCTTACGCCTCTTCATTACATGCTTAGAAATCTTCATTACATGCTAATATCTCTTCTTTACATCTTAAGAAATCTTCTTTACATGTTTAGTCATTTTCACATGCTTACACTTCTTCTTTACTTGTTAAGAACTTGTCATTACCTGCTAAGAACTCTAATTTACATGTTTAGTCTTCTTGACATGTTTACATCTCTTCCTTACATACTTAAATGCTTCTTTACATGTTTAATCTTCTTCAAATGCTTACACCTCTTCCTTACAAGCTTAGTTCTCACATGTTTACACCTCTTCTTTACATCCTAAGAACTATTCTTTACATGTTTAGTCTTCTTTGCATGGTTTTACCTCTTGCTTACATGCTTAGAATGGTTCTTTACATGCCCTCTTATTTGCATGCTTAGAGCTCTTCATATGCTTACACCTCTTCCTTACAAGCTTAGTCTTCACATGCTTACACCTCTTTTCTACATTCTAAGAACTCTTCATTACATTCTAAGAACCTTTCGTTACATGTTTAGTCTTCTTCAGATGCTTATAACTTTTCTTTACATGCTAAGAACTCATTGTTACATGCTAAGAACTCTTCTTTACATGATTAGTCTCCTTCACACGCTTACACCTCTTCTTTACATGCTAAAAATTATCATTATATGGTAAGATCTCTACACCTCTTCTGTACATGCTAAGAATTTGTTGTTACATGCTGTGAACTCTTCTTTGCATGTTTAGTCTTGTTCACATGTTTACATCTCTTCCTTACATGCTTAGAATGCTTCTTTACATGCTAACAATTCTTCTGTATATGTTTAATCTTCTTCAATTATTTACACATGTTCTTTACATGCTTAGTCTATACATGCTAAGAACTTTTCTTTACATGCTAACAACTCTTCTTTACAGGATTAGTCTTCTTATTATGCTTACACATCTTCCTTACATGCTTAGAATGCCTCTTTACATACTAAGAACACTTCTTTACATGTTTTGTCTTTTTCACATGCTTACACCTCTTAATTACAGGCTTTGAACTCTTTTTTACATGCTAAGTAATCTTATTTTCATGTTTAGTCTTCTTCACATACTTACACCTCTCCTTTACATGCTAACTACTCTTCTTCACATGTTTAGTCATATTTACATGCTTACACCTCTTCTTTGCATTCATAAAACTCTTCATTGCATGTTTAGTATTATTCACAATCTTCACATCTTTTTTACATGCTAATAACACTTCTGTACAATGTAAGAACGTTCATTTACATGTTTAGTCTTTTTCACATGTTTACATGTTTTCTTTACATACCTAGTCTTCTTCACATGGTTACACCTCTTCTTTACATGCTTATAATTCTTAGATACATGCTAAGAAGTCTTCTTTACACGTTTAGCCTTCTTTACATGCTTACACCTCTTCTTTACATGCGAAGAACGCTTCTGTGCTTGTTAAGAATTCTCATTTACATGTTCAGTCTTGTTTACATGCTTACACCTCTTCTTTACGTGTTTGGGACACTTCTTTACATACGAAAGCCACTTCTTTACATTTTAGTCTTCTTTACATGCTTACACTTCCTCTTTACATGCTTATAACTCTTCTTTACATGTTTACTCATCTTTAAATGCTTACACCTCTTCTTTACATGCTTATAACGCTTATTTACAAGCTAGGAACTCTTCTTTACATATTTATTCATCTTTACATGCTTACAACTATTTTTTACATGCTAAGAATTCTTCTTTAAATGTTTAGTTTTCTTCCCAACTTCACATCTTCCTAACATAGTAACAACTCTCATTTGCATGTATAGTCTTCTTCACATGCTTACACCTCTTCTTTACATGCTTATAACTCTTGTTAGCCACCTTCCTTACATGTATAGAACTTTTCTTCACATGTTTATATTTTTTTTACATGCATACACCTCTATTTACATGCTTAGACCTCTTCTTCACAAGTAAAGGTAATATGTGATCTGCCTGGTTAGCAGTAATATTTGCTACATCAGATTTTCCTTTCCCCGCTCTCCTGTTTATCGCTCACGTGTCTGTAGGAACATGTTTCTGCTGTCTGGAGTTATTCTTGCTCTCTCCGTCTCTACTGCACAATATTAGGTCTTGTTATTTGCAAGCAGCCAGCAAGGGTTAATGAGAAGATTGAGCTGATCTGAGTCAGTAGGGGTCAGTGCAGCATCAAAGCGGTTTTGTGTATTTTATGCCATTGCTACGTTCTCACTTTGCGTTTCCTGTTTGCTTCAAGATGGCGCCGTTTCCTTCAAATGTGGCAGCTTTGTAGATTTACAAACATTTTGTATGAACAATTTTCATAGGTGCATTTCTTGTGCTTATTGCAAGACCACAAAATCAGAATTGTGTCTGGCCTGAACTTCAGGAGGATAAGGGCAAACTAGGAGATGTCCCCAAAACTCAGAAGGGGAGCAAAGCTTTTTCCTCCTACTCTGAGGAAGTATAAATGCTGATGCTCCCTACAGACATCTGAAAATTCTGTAACTGAAATATTAAACCTGACAGTAGAGACATTACACACTACACACGGCCATGGACCCCCCTCTGAGCTGCCTAAAGGGTTTCTCCACTTTCGGATCTATCACCCCCTGTCCCCCACTAGCAATAAGGGAAAAGACCCTCCCAGGATCCCCCTGTTACCTGCATCCATCCCGACCTCTATATTAGAGGAATGTGATATAGCTCTGGGTGGGAATTGGGGTTCTGGGAGCTACATGGGGGGGTAACAATGTGGGGGGGGGGGGGCTTCCACAACTGGACAGCCACTTTAATTACAATATGGGGATAAACCAAGCGATTAAAGTAGTGTAATTCTACAACACAGTGCAGTAGGGAGGGGGTCATTGGAACAGATATATAGAGGGGGGGGGGAGCTCTTTCTAGATGTCATGAGCTGAAGAGAAGAACCAGAGTATATACTGATCATATACTATAGATCTATTGTATATATCTCCCTTAATATGAGTATGTAGGACAAATATCTGTGTATCTGGAGTTTAGTATCACTTTAGAAAAAAGTGACGCTTGAAAATCTAACATGATTGTCAGCTCCTGGGTTCACTTTCTGCAGGGACAAATGCAATCACTATGAAACAGATTCCTTAACATTACATGGAGCACTACAGCTATGCACTGCGTCCAGGAACTCTGTAGATATTTCCCATTGATGACTATAGGAGCAGATTCTCTGGAAATAACCCAACAGACAGCAGCAGATTTCTGGCCTTACAGTCGTCTCGTTGTCTGATGGGTTCTCTGTGTTCCCTGTTCCTACCGATTGTTTATGTCTCATTTTGGTCAGCAATAGTCTTTACTGCGCACAATGCTCGCGCATCTGACTGCGTAGACCAATAGGAAGCCATCAGCTCTCTGTTGGTCCACGCAGTGTCTCCCACCCCTCGTTTTGTGGCCTGGGGACAAACAGTCTGTGGGGGCCCCTGCTGTGTTTGGTTTTGCAGAATGAAGGGTAACCTAAACCTGTGTCTGGACAGAACCACTTGTCGGGGGCGAGACCTGTCTAAGCAGCCTATTAGGAACATTTTAAAGGAAAAAAATGCAGGTAGCCCAGTGACCCAGCCCAAGGTAGTCCCCCCGGCCCCCCAGCCCAGGCAGACCCCCTGCCCCCCAGCCCAGGCAGACCCCCCTGCCCCCCAGCCCAAGGTAGCCCCCCCTGCCCCCCAGCCCAGGCAGCCCCCCCCTGCCCCCCAGCCCAGGCAGACCCCCTACCCCCCAGCCCAGGCAGCCCCCCCTGCCCCCCAGCCCAGGCAGACCCCCAGCCCCCCAGCCCAGGCAGACCCCCCTGCCCCCCAGCCCAGGCAGCCCCCCCTGCCCCCCAGCCCAGGCAGACCCCCAGCCCCCCAGCCCAGGCAGCCCCCCTGCCCCCCAGCCCAGGCAGACCCCCAGCCCCCCAGCCCAGGCAGCCCCCCCTGCCCCCAGCCCAGGCAGCCACCCCTGCCCCCCAGCCCAGGCAGCCCCCCCTGCCCCCCAGCCCAGGCAGACCCCCAGCCCCCCAGCCCAGGCAGCCCCCCCTGCCCCCTAGCCCAGGCAGACCCCCTGCCCCCTAGCCCAGGCAGACCCCCTGCCCCCCAGCCCAGGCAGACCCCCCAGCCCCCCAGCCCAGGCAGACCCCCTGCCCCCCAGCCCAGGCAGACCCCCTGCCCCCCAGCCCAGGCAGCCCCCCTGCCCCCTGCCCCCCAGCCCAGGCAGACCCCCAGCCCCCCAGCCCAGGCAGACCCCCTGCCCCCCAGCCCAGGCAGCCCCCCCTGCCCCCCTGCCCCCCAGCCCAGGCAGACCCCCTGCCCCCCAGCCCAGGCAGACCCCCCTGCCCCCCAGCCCAGGCAGCCCCCCTGCCCCCCAGCCCAGGCAGCCCCTTACGCTTGTACAGTTTACGCTGCTTTGGGGTTTTCTCATGTTTGTAGGAATTGAGGTAAATTCTTATCTGTTAGGACTTTAGATGGTTTTGTAGAGTAAATTGGGTTTATGATTCAGACATATGCTGGGATTAGGGGTCTCGTTTCCTTAGGACCCCGGAGAGATGCAGAGATACAGAGCCATAAACACCCAGCTACATACAGATGCACACGCAACAGGTATATTATATCATTTGCAGAATATGTTTAGCATGTAACATTTCTCCTCCATTTCTGGAGTGTTTAGATCATTGTCCTGTGAGAGACACATTCTGGTCATTACAGATGACCAATTATCCCACAGATTAATTTGCTTAATTATTCAAAATATTGGACCAATCACATTTGTTATATTGATTTGTAAATATTTTATTCCCAGTTCACACTGATAAATTTATTTACAAATTGGTTTTTGAACATAAGAAATTACTGTGTGATTTGTTTCAGCTTCTTAAAGTGTAGTTTTCAACAACAACTTTTAGCTCTTCCGCTCATCAAACTGTATAAGGAATGTTCCTAAAATGTATCTGATTGTTAACAACCCAGAACAGTCCCCTCAATAACGAGACGTCCTGATGCCTCCAAGATTCCCCAAATGGCAGCACTCTCATCGCTGTGCATATCGGTTGGGATTTGGCTCTATTGTTATGAGTTAGTTTTTCATTTTAACCTCTCTGAAGAATATCCTCCTGTATCCCCAGGTTCTTTACAGACAGGCGGAAGGTTATTTTTGGGCACCTTTGTTCTAATTCTCAGTATCCCCCATGAACATTGCTCTTGTCCAGTGTTTTCCTTATAGACGGTTACTCTGGGGCCTTATGTGACCTCCCAGATAACTGAGCGTCTCTCCCCTCGGAGTGATTCTTGTTGGATGACTGCAAAGTGTAACATTGTATCCAGCAAAGAGTAACATTGTATCCAGCAAAGTGTACCATAGTATCCAGCAAAGAGTAACATTGTATCCAGCAAAGAGTAACATTGTATCCAGCAAAGAGTAACATTGTATCCAGCTCTAGATTATTTGTCTGATTATGGATGGTGGAGAATTGATTGTATAATATCTCAGCCTCCTGAGCATTGATAACTCTGTTCCTCAGAGATCCCCCTAGATAGGGATAGGATTCACTTCCACAAACCTGAATGCTGAAGAGCAGATTGAGGTGACTGGCGAAGTATCTGTTATTATTATTATTATTATTATTATTATTATTAGTAGTAGTAGTAGTAGTAGTAGTAGTAGTAGTAGTAGTATTATGCTGTGTTACAATGTAACTATTGCTCTGCTGGTCTCTGTATCTGTCTGTAGAATGGGGTGATGACAGCTGAGCTGTTTAGGTGGATTGAGGGTCCGCTATGGTGCCAGTGAGACCCCCGGGGCCCCTCTCCCGCATACACCACAGCTGTGTCCCAGTACAGAGAGGGTTAACACGGATTTCGGGGCCAGGGGCTGGGAGGGTCCATTGTGCGCTGGAATAAAAGGGCCATTTATCATCCCATTACCGCTCCCGATACATGAAAGGGAAATGAATCACCGGCTGCAGCCGTCAATAAAGTCATTTGTGTAACTGGTGCGGCCGCGGCTCTGCGTTATCAGCGCCGGGATGGAGCGCACAATGCGGCTGTGATGGACGCAGCGCTCATCAGGCGGAATGGAGAGTAATTAAATCCTATAAATTATCTGCCGCAGCCCTTCTCCTGCTGGAGAGATAACAGCCCCCCGCCCCCTGCTGGGGCTAATTACAATTTACCTGTGGGATGAAGATTTCACTTCTCAGCGCACAGTAATGCGGGGGGGGTCAGTGTATGGGGGGGTCAGTGTATAGGGGGGGGTCAGTGTATGGGGGGGCAGTGTAAGGGGGGGCAGTGTATGGGGGCGTCAGTGTATGGGGGGGTCAGTGTATGGGGGGGGTTACATATTGGAAGGGGACAGCGATGAATACACATTGCAGTGATCATTATATGGGGAGGGGGCTCTCGGTGACTTAATACATATTACAGTTATAATTATATCTGACTATCAAACTATGGGAGCATTTCAGAAAATAATCATTAAACAAACCAAAGATAGGTTGGAAAGGACGTGAATAAGTGTAATATATTTTATAATAAGCTGGACCGACTAAATGTGTGTGTGTGTGTGTGTGTGTGTGTGTGTCTGTGTGTCTGTGTGTCTGTGTGTGTGTGTGTGTGTGTGTGTGTGTGTGTTGTATGTGTGTATATGTGTGTGTGTTGTGTGTGTGTTGTGTGTGTGTGTGTGTGTGTGTGTATATCTGTGTGTGTATATCTGTGTGTGTGTGTGTGTGTGTGTGTGTGTGTGTGTGTGTTGTATGTGTGTGTGTGTATATCTGTGTGTGTGTGTGTGTGTGTATATCTGTGTGTATATCTGTGTATGTGTATATATGTGTTTGTGTATATCTGTGTGTGTATGTGTGTATGTGTGTGTGTATATCTGTGTGTATATCTGTGTATGTGTGTGTGTGTGTGTGTGTGTGTGTGTGTGTGTGTGTGTGTATGTGTGTATATGTGTGTGTATATCTGTGTGTATGTGTGTATATGTGTGTGTGTATATCTGTGTGTGTGTGTGTGTGTGTGTTGGCTACAGGTTGGCAAGTCACATGCAATTGAACATTGTAATATTCAGGAATTATACATGTATGAGTTGCTGATACTAAGAGTCTCCTTCATAAATATAATCTCCACTTGACATATTCAAAACCAGCATCAGGGATTGTTCTGGGTGTAGATCTAGATCCTCTTTTCTTATTGTAATTCGAGAACACTTTATACTACGGGCCGGGGATACTCGGTGCTGTGAGATCCAGAGACTTTTCCCTTGTTATAATTATTGTTACTTGAAGTAATGAATCTTCCCAATAGAATCTGTGCAAAGCAGCGCAGTATTATGTACGATGTATAATGTACAAAATGTAATGTACGGCGTATAATGAGAGGGGTATAATGTACAGTACATAGTGTACGGTGTATAATGAGTGGGGTATAATGTACAGTACATAGTGTACGGTGTATAATGAGTGGGGTATAATGTACAGTACATATAGTACGAAGTATAATTAACAATTTAAATGCAAGGTGTATAATGTACATTATATAATAAGTGGGGTATAATGTACGACTTATAATGTAAGATGTATAATGTTCAGTATATAAGGAGCGGGGTATAATGTTATGTGTATAATGTAGTATTGTAAGGTGAACGATGTATAATGTATATATATATATATATATATATATATATATATATATATATATATATATATATATATAGATAGATAGATAGATAGATTTTATGAGGGTAAACACACCAATGTGATATAACCTTATTTCAGCCATAACATCAGATGACAGTTAGTGCGGCTGACACTGAGCTCGGGTGATACATATTCCTATATATATATATATATATACACATCTACATCTACATCTTATTATCGACATTATTAGTATTATCTGACTGGTCGGTGTTTGAATGATAATCAATTAACGCCGTAGATATAACTTTTATGTAACATTACACTAAATGTAATGTAAAATCTGCTACTAGCAGTAATATATGGAATTAATACTTATTTATATACCCAGCGTCCCTGTCAAGACTCCGTGGGAATTTACATTGCAGCAGTGAAAGGGTGCGGGGGGGGGGTTGGTTCTGCTGGAGAAGAAAGAGTTAAATGTCAGAATTTGGTATCTCTGTACACGTAGCGCTGCCTGTATTAGTGCCTTATATTCTGTATGTGCTTAATGTATCTGTGTGCATTATTTATATATATATTTATGTGTCTGTGTGTGCCTGGTGTTGTTGTTGAATGCATTATATTATAAATAAGTTCTGTGTGTATTAGCACATTACCTTATAATGTTATATAAAACGCTGCATTTATTATTGCATGATAGTGCAATATGATATATGAATGCTTAGTGTATTAGTTCATTATCTTATATTATTTATAGGTGCTATGTGTATTATTGCATGATTGAATAATATTACGCACACGCTTTTAACGTATGAATTCATTACTAAATAATATTATAATTGTTTAGTGTATTAGAGCATTATCTTATATATGAGTATTGCGTGTTTTACCGTATTACTTTTTAATAGTACATATGAGCGCTGCGTGTATTGGTATATAAGTATATTATATAAAACTGTTTTGTGTATTATTGAATGGTATTTAATATTACATTTCAGTTTTTAGTTTATACATTCATTGTTATTTTATATAAAAGTATTTGTATTGCTTTATTATCTTATTTATAATGTTTGGTGTATTGGTGCACTATATTACATGTATAAGTGTTTAGTGTATTAGTGAATTATATTATATATAAGTGTTTATATTATATATAAGTGTTTGGTGTATCAGTGCATCATATTATATATAAGTGTTGGTGTATTAGTGAATTATATTATATATAAGTGTTTGGTGTATCAGTGCATCATATTATATATAAGTGTTTGGTGTATTAGTGCATTATATTATATATGTGTTTAGTTTTTTGGTGCATTATATTATATATAAGTGGTATATTGGTGCATTATATTATATATGTGGTTAGTTTATTGGTGCATTATACTATATATAAGTGGTGTATTAGTGCAGTATATTATATATAAGTGGTGTATTAGTGCATTATATTATATAAGTGTTTGGTGTATTGGTGCATTATATTATATAAGTGTTTGGTGTATTGGTGTATTAGTGCAGTATATTATATATACGTGTTTGATTTATTGGTGCATTATATTATATAAGTGTTTGGTGTATTGGTGCATTATATTATATAAGTGTTTGGTGTATTGGTGCATTATATTATATAAGTGTTTGATGTATTGGTGCAGAACATTATATATAAGTGGTGTATTGGTGCATTATATAAGTGTTTGTTGCATTATCTTATTCTGTGTACTATGTTGCATTATATGATATAGATATTTACAGGGACAGGAATACAGGGAGCTAGAACCCTGCCCTTTGATTGGTCAGTCCCAGGAATATCAGGGAGATTCCAGGCTTCCTATTGGTCGCCCACACGTGCAGCTGTCTCACATGCTTCCGGCTGGAGGAAAAAAAGTGCAGAGAAAAGGAGAGAAAGAGTCAGAGAGAGAGAGAGGAGCTCCAGCCCGCACACCCGCTTACACTCAGCTTCTGGGGCGCAGCCAGGGGTGCAGGAAGACAGGGGGTGCAGGCAGATTAGGGGGTGCAGGAAGATTAGGGGGTGCACCAGATCAGGGGGTGCAGGCAGATCAGGGGGTGCACCAGATTAGGGGGTGCAGGAATATCAGGGGGTACAGCCAGATCAGGGGTGCACCAGATTAGGGGGTGCAGGGAAATCAGGGGATATATTGAAGTCAGGGGTGCAGCAGATCAGGGGGTACAGGCAGATCAGGGGGTGCACCCTCTTGCATGTAAAGCTGACAGTTTTGTGGGTGATGAGGAATTGGGCTCTTTAGTGAGGAGAGGGGTGCTGACATTATTGGGTGCAGTAGGTGCTGACTCCTCCAAGGGACTCCCAGCTGGGGTGGGCTCCGGGGCTGGTGGGCGCCGCAATGGAGGATCAGACTGAGCACAGTCCCGGAGCCCCCAGTGACCCGGATAACGGGGTCTCCCCTCCCCCCCTGCACCCAGGAGCCCCCCCACACCGGACCACCAACTTTTTCATAGATAATATTCTTCGTCCAGACTTCGGTTGCAGAAAGGAGACCCCCGGGCGAGAGAATGTCAACCCCCTCCACACCCGGCCGGGTCACCCCGCTCCCAGCCCGGACTCTGATACAACCTCGGAAAGCTCTAAGGAGAGTGACCCCAATCCTGCGCTCCTCCTGGTGGAAAACACTTCCCCCCCAGCCCACAAGAACGACCCTATGGTGTGGCCGGCGTGGGTGTATTGTACCCGCTACTCGGACCGACCCTCCTCAGGTAAGTGTCCCGATTTCTAATTCTTCCTAAGTCGGATTTACATCCATGTGCTCTGCATGTGATAATCGGGACTCACATCCATGTGCTCTGCATGTGATAATCGGGACTCACATCCATGTGCTCTGCATGTGATAATCGGGACTCACAATACTTTATCCCAATAAATATTGTTATAAATCACAGAGACTAGTAATAAATGAAAGTTACATCCAGCAAGCAGGAAATAGAGATTGTATTGTGCAGTTGGTCAGTACGTTAAATAGGGACAATTCTGTGACTATCCCGAGGAATTAGGGACAGTTGGTAATGAGCAGGGGCCGGTTTGGGGTAAATACTGGATGTTTTGTAAATGTTGTTATTGGATGATAAATAACTGACTTATTGGCATAGAAGACGTTTTACTGGGACAGAGCAGCCTCTATACCGACCACTGAACCCACTATTATTATTATTATTATTATTATTATTATTATTATTATTATTATTATTATTATTATTATTATCCCAGATCTTCATTCATGGGGTCACATCCGGTTTATACAGAACGAAAGTAAAGTCTGTGGGTTATGTCTGTTATAAGGTCCGCCTAGTAATTATATACTCTCTGCCTAATATTATAATATCAGAACATTGTATTTACCTCAATTTACAATCCAGCGGCGTTGTGTTTCCACACACTGATCATATATATATATATATATACCGATCTTTACACTGTAATAAAGCTAAATTTATGATCTCCGATTTTTATCATTTAAAGTAGACATAAATATACATACTGGACCTTTTACTATTGTAGCGATGGATTTATAAATACTCGTTGTAATTTTATAGTATAGATTTTGATTTAGAGATACTGATACTATAATAGTGATATGATCATTAGCAATGTTCCTTATTCTATAATATCGATATATTTAGAAACACTTCTACTTATAATAGTGTTATATATACACACTGATATTTTGCTATAATAGTGATAGACTTATAAACATGTCTACTTACTTCTAACAATAGCGATAGGTTTATAAACACCAATCCTTATCTTTTCATAGTGATGTAAACAGTTCTACTTATAATAGTGTTATATTTATAAAGACTGATCCTTACTCTATAATAGCGATAATTATAAACATTGATCTTTATACTATAAATAGTGATACATTTTTTAACACTGTTCCTTTTGATAGCGATGTATTTACAAACCCTGATACTTATACTATAATATAGATATATTTCTCAACACTGCTTCTAAAACTTTAATAGTGAAATATTTGAAAACATCGATTAATATACTATAATAGCGACACACGGATGCTGTAATAGTGATACAATTATAAACATTACACCTTATCATAGTTATATACCTGTAAACACATAGATTTATAATAGTGATATATTTGTAAACACTGAACCTTATATTAGAATGTAGATATATTTATAAACATTCATCATTATACTGTAATAGCGATACAATTATAAACACTACTCCTTATCATAGCGATATACCTGTAAACACGGCTGCTTATAATTGTAATATATTTATAAATACTGATACTTACTATAATAGCGATATATTTATAAAGACTGATACTATAATAGCGATATTTTTTTATAAACACTGATTTGTACAGTGTAATAATGATATATTTGTAAATACTGATTCTTACACTATAATAGTCATATATTTATAAATACTTATTCTTATGCTTTGCGATATATTTATAAACACTAATTTGTACATTGTAATAATTAAATATTTATAAATACTGATTCTTACACTATAATAATAATATACTAATAAATATTGATTCTTATACTATAATAGCGGTAGATTTATAAACCCTGATTCTTACACTGTAATAGTAATATACTTAAATATAGTAATTACTATACTATAATTGCGATATATTTAGAAACCCTGATTCTTAGATTGCCATAATGATATATGTAGAAATACTGATAATTATACTATAGTAGTGATATGGTTCTAAACGCTGCTCTTTTTAATGATAATTTCGCTGTATTACATGCACGCAGTTTATAGTTTAATATCCACATGGGGTCTGTATACTATCATATCGATATATGATATGAACTGCTATATTTATATATATATATATATATATATATATATATATATCACCGCTTATTAGATTATGATAGCACCATACGCGGTTTCTGTGTACCACAAGTATTATCTGACATATAACTAGAAAGAGAAACAGGAACCGGGGCCCCCGGAACAGGGAGAGGATGTGGAGGGAACAAGAACCGTCTGTCAGTGGCAGCTTCTACTCAGCCCAGGTTACTGGTCAGATCCCCCTATAACCTGTCTGACTGACCGGCTATACTGGTGTCAGTGTGTGTGTCCAGTGTTTATTGCAGCGCGGCTGTCAGTGTCCAGTGTTTATAGCAGTGCTGGTGTCAGTGTCCAGTGTTTATAGCAGTGCTGGTGCCAGTGTCCAGTGTGTATAGCAGTGCCCAGTGTTTATTGCAGTGCTGGTGTCAGTGCCCAGTGTATATAGCAGTGCTGGTGTCAGTGTCCAGTGTTTATAGCAGTGCTGGCGTCAGTGTCCAGTGTTTATAGCAGTGTCCAGTGTTCATAGCAGTGCTGGTGTCAGTGCCCAGTGTTTATAGCAGTGTCCAGTGTTCATAGCAGTGCTGGTGTCAGTGCCCAGTGTTTATAGCAGTGTCCAGTGTTTATAGCAGTGTCCAGTGTCATAGCAGTGCTGGTGTCAGTGCCCAGTGTTTATAGCAGTGTCCAGTGTTTATAGCAGTGCTGGTGTCAGTGTCCAGTGTGTATAGCAGTGTCCAGTGTTTATAGCAGTGCTGGTGTCAGTGCCCAGTGTATATAGCAGTGCTGGTGTCAGTGTCCAGTGTGTATAGCAGTGTCCAGTGTTTATAGCAGTGCTGGTGTCAGTGCCCAGTGTATATAGCAGTGCTGGTGTCAGTGTCCAGTGTTTATAGCAGTGCTGGTGTCAGTGTCCAGTGTTTATAGCAGTGCTGGTGTCAGTGTCCAGTGTTTATGGCAGTGCTGGTGTCAGTGTCCATAGCAGTGCTGGTGTCAGTCTCCAGTGTTTATAGCAGTGCTGGTGTCACTGGCAGCGGGTGACGTGCAGTGAGATGTCCGAGACACTTTTCTTCTGTTTAGCAGGAATCATTTTTTGTTATTCCTACAATGAGAGATATTTTTTCTCTGGGGATCCTATCGCTCCCCATGCTCGGACTTTCCTTTTGTTCTGTATTTAACTCTGGCTGATGTCCGGTCTATTAACTGCGGACTGTGATTATTACCCCGTAATATACTGCTCCCAGTGTCTGTATACACTGCACATTATCTGTATATAACGATCTACCACATTATCGGTTTGTACACATACTCACCTTTATTATCCGTATATAACGCTCATTATCTGTATAAAAGGTTCCAGCACACAGTAGTTATGTATGTGTATGTATATATATACATACAGATAGATCGATAGAAAGATATAGCTATATATATATATATATATATATATATATATATATATATATATATATATATGTATGCATATATATAAATATATATATATATATATATATATATATATATATATATATATATATATATATATATATATGTTATTATCTATATATAACGCCGAGGGGCTGTATATCACTGCATGTAACGGTCTATCACACAGTATATCGGTATACACTGCTCTGTTATAATAAAATTGCTAAAATCCGGTGGTTAAACATTCATATTTGTGTAATGTGAACTGTTTAATTTCATATATTGCGACCAGGAATTGATGCTACTGAACCGGTTGTCATTCTGTCGCAGTCAGGAAGAAATATTTTGTTACACAGTTTGTGTCACATTTTGTTCCATTAAGGAACAGAATAAGAGAGAGAATCATGTAAATATTTCCTGAGAACATTGATACATTGTAGCGGATTGTGCTGTAGAAATGATTATACTTTATACACTCTGTCAATGTGCTGGAGGTTCTCTATCTGATTCCGCATGTAGTGATTTACTAATTACAAGATAATATTAATCATTATAAATCGGGCTGTTGTACCTGGGAGAGGAATATTTCCAAATATCGCTCTGGGATTCTGACAGTTATTCAATCATTTATGGGGAGAATCCGATTATTAAATGAACTCCAGAAATTACCCAGTAATATTTTTATAATTGTGAACGCAGCAAGTGTACAGTCTGTCTCTATTTATGTATGTATATGTATATGTATATGTATGTATATGTGTGTGTGTGTGTGTGTGTGTGTATCTATCTATTAGACATACATATAAATATGTGTGTAATATGAGTTAATAGTATCCTGTATATTATACACACACAAGTACACACATATATACACACACACACACGCGTACATCTAACTACCCCCCCACACATATACAGGAACACACATAGACTCTGAGTACTGACGGATTATCATAACGTCATTGACAAAATAGCAATGATAAGGAATTGTTAATGTTGTAATTTACCATATCATATTGAAATTATTATATAGTGTATGTGTGTTTGGGTTGGGAAATTGGTGTAATAAAGCATTAAGTGATGATAGTATTATACATAAACCTATTATATTTAAAGAAATGGACTCAGAGCAGGTTGTGATTACTTCCAGTATCAGAGAGCAGGTAGACGGAGCCATCTAGTACTATGTTTATTTAATAGTAATAATAATATTAATAACAATAATAATAATAATAATAATAATAATAATAATAATAATAATAATAATAATAGTACTACTACTAATAATGATGTTATAATAATATTACATGAGTCCGGCTGGTGATGATACACAGGATATGACAGAGGGTAAGACTGTAATAACAGAGCTATAATCACAGAACTACTCCTGTATAATAACCCCCATGTGTCCCCCAGGTCCCCGGACCAGGAAGCTGAAGAAGAAGAAGAACGAGAAGGAGGACAAGAGGCCTCGCACAGCCTTCACTGCCGAGCAGCTACAGAGGCTGAAAGCTGAATTCCAGGCCAACCGCTATATCACCGAGCAGAGGAGGCAGACCTTGGCCCAAGAGCTTAACCTCAACGAGTCCCAGATCAAGATCTGGTTCCAGAACAAAAGAGCCAAAATCAAGAAGGCATCTGGCCTAAAGAACGGACTGGCCCTGCACCTGATGGCCCAAGGACTGTACAATCACTCGACCACCACCGTGCAGGACAAGGAGGACAGTGAGTGAGGACTTTCTTCTGGGTGGGTTGGGGGGGGGGGGGGGGGGATGGACTTCTTCAGGCATGACTGAGATTTGCCCCCTTCATTTCTCCGTGGCGTGAGGGTGAACCCCACAATATCTCTATATATCCCTGAACTGACCTTGTATAGATGTAATATCAGGTAAGGGCAAAGTCTTTTCTTGGCTGGGAGGTGGGCCAGCCCCCCCAGCCCCCCCAGCTCCCCGTGTCTACTATGATATTTCTGGGTGTTTGTGGATCCCCCATCTGACCGTTGAGTACCTCTTAGTGTGGGTCACCCACCCGTGTTTCTGAGCATCCCTAAAAACCTTTCTCCGGATGGAGGTGCAGAACTGTCCTTTCAAGCCAAAGATTTTATTATGTTGAGAAAAATGTGCCCTGAAATAACGAGCGGGACGTGTCCTATGACAGGGAGCTGTAACTTATTTTATAATAAACCGATTATTCCATGAGAAATACAATCTCTGCGCTGTTATTCCGGGGACTGGGGTGTTGGAGACGCTTCATAATTCACTAAGGGTTCATTTCTCACCCATCCAGTGTACCTTACATGCAATCACTGTACCCCACACCCAACTAATATACCCCACATTCACCTAATGTACCCCGCACCCACCTAATGTAACCCAGACACAACTAATATACCCCACATTCACCTAATGTACCCCGCACCCACCTAATGTAACCCAGACACAACTAATGTACCCCGCACCCACCTAATGTACCCCTCAACCACCTAATGTACCCCAGACACAAATAATATACCCCACATTCACCTAATGTACCCCGCACCCACCTAATGTAACCCAGACACAACTAATGTACCCCTCAACCACCTAATGTACCCCTCAACCACATAATGTACCCCTCATTCACCTAATGTACCCCGCACCCAGTTAATGTAACCCAGACACAACTAATGTACCCCTCAACCACCTAATGTACCCCTCAACCACATAATGTACCCCTCATTCACCTAATATACACCACACCCACCTAATGTACCCCTTATTCACCTAATATACATCACACCCACCAATCGCTGCCTCGTTTCTTACACACACTCACCCCCTACACACCCATATCGGACTCCACAAATAAACCCCACTCGGCAGATTTGGGACATGAATCCTACTAGTCTTGTATTGTGTTAGTAAATTAAGTAATTTTAAATCAGTATATTTCCTCATAAAAGCGCTGTGGAATTAGTGGCGCTATATAAATAACTGATGATGATTATGATGATGATGATGATGCCTAATTGCCGAATAATCCGCTGTTTGTAGCACAACATTAGAGGAATTTGGCCACCAATCTGTTTACGTGATAATAATATTCTCTGTCAAATACAAAACAATACAGTGATACAAAGTATCAAACAGTAAGAACAGCATTAACACGCTGTATTCACGTCATCCTGTTATAGTCTAATAATTATCCCTTCTCATGTTTTATTATATTCCTAATTTTATTTTATTATTTGTGTCCTATATCGTTTATTACGTGATTATTGATTCCTGTTGTTTAGTATATATTAATGTATCTATTGTTTCAATATTGTATATATTGTTACTATTTCATAGTATACAATGAAATGTATTAGTTGTGTACACACTGTAGCCCCCCTCAGTAATTGTGTCCGGGTGTGGGGCCGACTCGGCTCAGGGTCCTCTGATGCCTGTGGATGAAGTCTGGGGGTGGGGGGGGGGGCTGCAGACTGTGATTGTGTGAGGGGGGGGGCGGTCTGGGTGCTGCAGACTGTGATGGGGGGGGGGGGGTCTGGGGGCTGCAGACTGTGATGGGGGGGGGGGGTGTCTCTGACTAAATGCCGGAGGCTGAGGCACCGATGATATTTATTGGGGGGTTCCTGGAGTCTGAAGTTGTTGACATTTGGCGGCGCTCTGTACATAAGTGAGGATGATGATGGTATTTACAGGTGTGTGGGGGGAGCAATGGCTGAGACTGACGATATTTGTTGTTGTTTTTTTATTGGGGGGGGGGGAATGATATTTATGTTTGTTTGTTTGTTTGGGGGGGGGGGGGGGGGGTCCTGGAGGCTGCAGACAGTGCTGATATTTCGCGGTTTATTGGACCCAGATAAGAGCCAAACAGTCCGGACCAGTCCTGTCCTAGCGTCATCTACACCCGATATTCCCGATATTTATGGTCCCGGTGTGAGTTAATTTTAGCAGAATAGAATTGTAATTTCAGAAACATTTATTGTGTATTTTATTGCAGCAGAGCGCTGGTCCTTCCCCTGTGTAATGTAACGTGATCTATAGTCTCCTGTTACCAGTCTGGACTGTATTATGACTGGTATATGTATATATATATAACACATAATAGCAGTCTATGTATACATGTAACACATAATATCAGTCTATGTATACATATTACACATATAGCAGTCTATGTATACATGTAACACCTATAGCAGTCTATGTATACATATAACACAAATAGCAGTCTATGTATACATATAACACAAATATCAGTCTATGTATACATGTAACACATAATAGCAGTCTATGTATACATGTAACACATAATATCAGTCTATGTATACATATAACACATAATATTAGTCTATGTATACATGTAACACATAATATTAGTCTATGTATACATGTAACACCTATAGCAGTCTATGTATATATATAACACAAATAGCAGTCTATGTATACATGTAACACATATCAGTCTATGTATACATGTAACACATAATAGCAGTCTATGTATACATGTAACACATAATATCAGTCTATGTATACATGTAATACATAATAGCAGTCTATGTATACATATTACACATATAGCAGTCTATGTATACATATTACACATATAGCAGTCTATATATACACGTTACACCTATAGCAGTCTATGTATACACGTTACACCTATAGCAGTCTATGTATACATGTAACACATAATAGCAGTCTATGTATACATATTACACATATAGCAGTCTATGTATACACGTTGCACCTATAGCAGTCTATGTATACATGTTTCACCTATAGCAGTCTATGTATACACGTTACACCTATAGCAGTCTATGTATACATGTAACACATAATAGCAGTCTATGTATACATATTACACATATAGCAGTCTATGTATACATATTACACATATAGCAGTCTATGTATACATGTTGCACCTATAGCAGTCTATGTATACATGTAACACCTATAGCAGTCTATGTATACTTGTAACACCTATAGCAGTCTATGTATACATGAATGTTGATTTAATAACCTGTTATATCTTGTATAGTATAGATATATATACAAAATGGATATAATATTCTGTTATATAGTGTTATATACTATCCTGTTATATACTATTGTATATACTATTGTATAGTGTATAAATATATAATAATGCCATAATAATCTGTTATATATTGTATAGTACATAGATATATAATATTGATGTAAAAATCTGTTATATATTGGATAGTGTACAGATATATAATATTGATATAATAACCTGTTATGTATAGTGTAGAGATATATAAAATTGTTATAATAATCTGTTATACATTCTCTAGCATAAAGATATATAATATTGTCATAATCACTTGTTATATATTATATAGTATAGAGACGTATAATATTGATAAAATAATCTGTTATATAATGTATAATGGATAGATATATAATATTGATCCAATAACCTGTTACGTATAGTGTAGAGATATATAATATTGATATAATAATCTGTTATATATTGTATAATGGATAGATAGATATATAATATTAAAATAAAATATGTTATATATTGTATAGTAAAGAAATATATAATATTGATATAATAATCTGTTATATTGTAGAGTGTATACATATATAATATTGATAAATTGACCTGTTAAATTTTATGCATATAAAATATTGTTATAATAACCTGTTATATATTCTCTAGTTTAGAGATATATAATATTGTCATAATATAATGTAATATATTGTATAATGAATAGATATTTTATATTTATATAAAATCTGTTATCTATTGTATAGTGTAGAGATGTATCATATTGATATAATAACTGGATAAATTCTGAATAATATAGGGCAACATATCTTAGAATATATGATGTATAAGATGTGAAATACTGTGTGGACAACTGATGTGAAACGTAATATATTATGCAGAATATATACAATGATATGTATGGTATGGCTGTATATTGGGTTATATATGGGCTGTGATACAGGAACTGGAAGGCACAGCTTCCATTAGGGGCCTTGGTGTATTGAATAGGGGTGACTAATGTTGGTTCTATGGGTGTTTTGCTGTATGATACAGTATATATGGTATATAGATGGGATGGGTCACTTTATACTGGGTTGTTGATATACACATTATATCACTCTCGCATGATGACAATTATACTGTCTGTATACACTACTTCTGGATAATAATCCTATTCTACATTAACCTCTTTCTATGTTGCATTTTTCTATATTATTCTACTTATATCTGCTAGAATGGGAAGATCGGAGAGTTGTAAAGTCTATAGCAAACACGATGTATAAACCGGGGTCTTTGCAATAGCAATATTATCTCTTCCTCTTCCACTCATCCACTCTCTCCCCCTCTTCTCCCGTCCTCTCTCTTTCCCCCTCTATCTCTCTGTCTCTTCCTGTCATTCCCTTTCACCTACCATCTCTCTCTCCCTCTCTCTCTCCCCCTCTCCCTTACCATCCCCCTGTGCTCTCTACCTCTCCCCTCTCTCTCTCTCTCTCTCTCTCTCTCTCTTTCTGTCCCTCCCACTCCCCCTTTCTCTCTCTCTCTCTCTCTCTCTCTCTCTCTCTCTCTCTCTCTCTCTCTCTCTCTCTCTCTCTCTCTCCCTTCACCTCCGTTCTCTTCCTCTCCTCTCCTCTCTCTCCCATTCCCTCCACCTCTGTTCTCTCTCTGTCTCTCTCTCTTTCTGTCCCTCCCACTCCCTCTCTCTCTCTCTCTCTCTCTCTCTATCTCTTTCGCTATAGCACTGTATTGAGGGAATATTGTGAAGATTGTATATCATTGACATTATTTAAATGAGAGTAAACTGCAGACTAATGTTTTTTAAAGTTCCTGGAATCAGAGAGTCAAGGTTCTCCTGACCTTTTATTTTAGTGGAGATGATCACTGTTCATAATGTAATGTTCTAGTGGATATAAATGTTGTTAGTGATGTAAAGTTCTGGTGAAGGTGGTGGTAATGTCATGTTCTGGTGGTGATGACCGATGGAAACCATTTTCTGGTAGAGATGACTGGTGTTGGTGATGTGAAGTTTTGGTGGTGATAACTGGGGCTGTTGATGTAATGTTTTGTAATTGTGTTGGAGATGTCATGTTCTGGTGGAGATGACTAATGTTGGAGATCATACTTTATGGTAGTGATGACTGGTGTTGGCGATGGGATGTTCTGGTGGTGATCAGTGGAGCTGGTGATATCATGTTCTGGTGGTGATCAGTGGAGCTGGTGATATCATGTTCTGGTGGTGATGAATGGTGTTGGAGATGTCATGTTCTGGTGGAGATGACCAATGTTGGAGATCATACTTTATGGTAGCGATGACTGGTGTTGGCGATGGGATGTTCTGGTGGTGATCAGTGGAGCTGGTGATATCATGTTCTGGTGGTGATGAATGGTGTTGGAGATGTCATGTTCTGGTGGAGATGACTAATGTTGGAGATCATACTTTATGGTAGCGATGACTGGTGTTGGCGATGGGATGTTCTGGTGGTGATCAGTGGAGCTGGTGATATCATGTTCTGGTGGTGATGAATGGTGTTGGAGATGTCAAGTTTTGGTGAAGGTAGCTGGTTATACATGAACAAGAGATAGTATTGTGATGGAGATGACTGATGTTGGAGATCATATATTCTGGTGGAAATGAGCGTTATTGGTGATATTATGTTCCAGTTGAGATTACTGTTATTGGTGGTGCAATGTTTTTCTGGTGATGAATTGTTTTGGAGATATCAAGTTCTGGTGGTGATTATTGGTGTTATTGATTTAATGTTCAAGTGAAGATAACTGGTGTTGGTGATATCATTGTTATGAATCACTGTGTGTTTTACTTAACATTTGAAGCAGGAATCAAATAATAATGAAGTTTATTATGATAAACACAGTGGTGCACGCAGGGGGGGTTTCCGAGTCTCTAGAAACCCCCCCTGCGCTAACTAAGTGGCCACTGTCCTATACAGCAGCCGCGGCGCTGTCAAAGAAGCGTCCGCGGTATACAGCACCGTCGCAGACGCTTCTTAGACAGCGCCGTGGCTGCTGTTTAGGACAGCGCTAGCTCTCTCTCGTTTTTTTTTTTTCTTTGGGTCGGCGGGGAGAACCCCCCCCACCCCCCGACAATCCTCTGTGCGCCCCTGAAACACACACATGATAGCAGGTTAGCAGAGCTCTTTAAGCTGGAGAGTAACAAACAGTAGTTCACAGCAAATAGTCCAGGATATGGAATAAAATAATAACAGCCACAATAACATAAACGTCATTGAAGTACAGATAAACTCAAAATTGAAATAAAAATATGGAGTAGCAGACTTACAGGGTAAAAAGCTTGAAGGTGCAATGGTGAAAGGGCCAGCAGCCAGGATCGGGACTCTGAAGAGATGCAGGGAAACAGGAAACTAACTGGTGGGACACCTGAACAAAGGGAAACAATCTGTGTATAGGAACAAACAACCAATGACCAGACGTAAAGAGAGCAAGGGGCATCATCATCATCATTTATTTATATAGCGCCAATATATTACGTAGCGCATTACAATGTGGGACAAACACAGTAAACTAATAAACAAACTGGTAAAACAGACAATGAGGTCAGAAGGCCCTGCTCACAAGCTTACACTCTATGAGACAATGGGAGTTTGACACATGAGGCTAAGTCTACATTTTGCATTTTGGCCCAGCCAGGCTGCAAAGGTAAAAGTGACTCATAAGCTATATATAAAGCATGGGGGCAGGTACATGTAATCAGGTGAGGAGTGAAATTAACCCCTTACAGGTGAAAAGTCCATAAGTTTACAACATCAGCACCTCTGGTGAAACATAGTAACTACATACAGTACACAAAATATGCATAGGACACAGTCCTAAAAGTTGTGTTCTGGTGGGGATGATTGGTGTTGATGATGGGATGTTTGGGTGATGATGGAAACTGATAATATCATGTTCTGGTGGTGATGAAGGGTGTTGGATATGTAAAGTTCTACTGAAGGTGGCTGTTTTTGATGACGTAATGTTGTGGTTGAGATGACTGATGGGGGAGATCATATATTCTGGTGGAAATGAATATTGTTGGTGATATTATTTCTAGTTGAGATGATTAGTATTTGTGATGCCATGTTTTGTTTGAGATGATTGGTATTTGTTATAGGATGTTTTACTAAAGATGAACGGTGTTGATGATGTCATGCTCCGGTGGGGATGATTGGTGTGTTTATTGTCTTATTCAGGTGGAGATAAATGTTGTTAGTAATGTTATGTTCTTGTGGATTTGACTGGTGTTGGCAATGTCATTTTATGGTAAATAACGTTGGTGGGGTCATGTTCTGGTGGAGGAGCCTGGTATTAGTGATGGCAGGTTCTGGTGGAAATGACTGATGCTGAAAATAGCATTTTGTGGCAGAGATGGACGGTATTGGCTCCTGGAGTGAATATTGAGGATTTTTACTCATGCTGAAAGAGCTCATTTGGATTTTGTGAATTATTGGTGTTGATCTGTAAATACTTGTAGCTGCCCTGGTGCTGACAATGAACTAAAATGGATCTGCTTGCAGTACTTTTAGAGAAAACTGATTTTTGTAATGGCTTCTGCTGATGGAACCAGTACTGTAATAAAGTTCTTCATATTAAGTTTGATGACTTGGGAATTCTTCTTGTTATTTTGGAGAAATAAATTCTATTGATGTTGTTCAATTGTTGTGAAACAGTTTCTTCCCGGTGAGGATGACTTCTCTTGTACAGACCAAGTTCTACTAAGACAACCTCTTGGAAAGTACCTTTTGTAGATGTCCAGATATTCTCTGACTATACGACAGTCCTGCTCTATCATTCACAGCAATTCACAGATAAGTAAAATTGTCTGAAACGCACTTCCTTACCAAGATGTCCAATCTACAGAAAACTGTGCATGAAGATTCTGCTGGAAAAGTCCTCACTCCTCTGTGTGACTACTGCATGGTGATACTTCCATGTGTTCATAGCCAGGTCTTAGAACAAATGGACCTTCTCTATGCACATCTTCATATCTGCAGTGATATTAAATCCGACATATCATCAATGAAGGACTCTCCAGGGAGATGAGATTCAGCCAATGTGTACAGAGTATGGTGTAATTTGCACTGATGAACCAACCTCTCTCATATCCTGAAACCACCAGAACCTCTGGAGATATTATAAAGCCCCAGCTTTCACACTTCCTAGCTCTGGGAATCGCTAGAAAGAATCCGGCCACCTAAGGACTGTATTGGGGAATAATCCTGACTGGGGCATTGCTGTGACAATAGGTAGCAGATATATATATACAGATTTACCAACCCATTGTGTTACAGATACTTCTCATATCTCATTGTATTACAGCTGCACCTCCATCATTTCTGAGCTCTATCACAGACCTGGAATTGCCATGAAGTCTTAGTGGCAGAACATGATGAGGGTTGAGAACTAGGCAACCTATGGAGATGCTGAGCAGGGATGGCTTATGCTGGCAGTCAGACCGCACACATATACTGATAACATCCAATCACATTTTCCAACATGAACAATAACAATCTGTTTTCTATAGGCAGCTCATTAATATTTGGATGCTATAGCAATTTTAGGTTGTTTGGGAGACTATTTTCTGCTCATCACAGCTTGTGCCACCATCTTCGTTGTATGATGTCTGGAAGATCCTGACCAAGACTTTTCTGAGCAATGAGCTACCAAATAACTTCAGAGATTTTTCTGTTCTGTAATCTTGGCATAAATGTTCTCCATGTCTTACATCCATCTACAGGCGTCTTTATGGTACCCTGAGATGTGATGGGTATAGGCGATGTAGTGACTGTATAGAAATGTGATGGGTATAGGTTATGTAGTGACTGTACCAGAGATGTGATGGGTATAGGCTATATAGTGACTGTATAGAGATGTGATGGGTATAGGTTATGTAGTGACTGTATAGAGATGTGATGGGTATAGGTTATGTAGTGACTGTGTAGAGATGTGATGGGTATAGGTTATATAGTGACTGTACCAGAGATGTGATGGGTATAGGTTATATAGTGACTGTACCAGAGAGGTGATGGGTATAGGTTATATAGTGACTGTACCAGAGATGTGATGGGTATAGGTTATATAGTGACTGTATCAGAGATGTGATGGGTATAGGTTATATAGTGACTGTACCAGAGATGTGATGGGTATAGGTTATATAGTGACTGTACCAGAGAGGTGATGGGTATAGGTTATATAGTGACTGTACCAGAGAGGTGATGGGTATAGGTTATATAGTGACTGTACCAGAGAGGTGATGGGTATAGGTTATATAGTGACTGTACCAGAGATGTGATGGGTATAGGTTATATAGTGACTGTATCAGAGATGTGATGGGTATAGGTTATATAGTGACTGTACCAGAGATGTGATGGGTATAGGTTATATAGTGACTGTACCAGAGATGTGATGGGTATAGGTTATATAGTGACTGTACCAGAGAGGTGATGGGTATAGGTTATATAGTGACTGTACCAGAGATGTGATGGGTATAGGTTATATAGTGACTGTACCAGAGAGGTGATGGGTATAGGTTATATAGTGACTGTACCAGAGATGTGATGGGTATAGGTTATATAGTGACTGTACGAGAGATGTGATGGGTATAGGCTATCTAGTGACTGTACCAGAGATGTGATGGGTATAGGTTATGTAGGGACTGTACCAGAGATGTGATGGGTATAGGCTATCTAGTGACTCTATCAGAGATGTGATGGGTATAGGTTATGTAGTGACTGTACCAGAGATGTGATGGGTATAGGTTATGTAGTGACTGTACCAGAGAGGTGATGGGTATAGGTTATGTAGTGACTGTACCAGAGATGTGATGGGTATAGGTTATGTAGTGACTGTACCAGAGAGGTGATGGGTATAGGTTATATAGTGACTGTACCAGAGATGTGATGGGTATAGGTTATATAGTGACTGTACCAGAGATGTGATGGGTATAGGTTATGTAGTGACTGTACCAGAGATGTGATGGGTATAGGTTATATAGTGACTGTACCAGAGATGTGATGGGTATAGGTTATATAGTGACTGTATCAGAGATGTGATGGGTATAGGTTATATAGTGACTGTACCAGAGATGTGATGGGTATAGGTTATATAGTGACTGTACCAGAGAGGTGATGGGTATAGGTTATATAGTGACTGTACCAGAGATGTGATGGGTATAGGTTATATAGTGACTGTACCAGAGATGTGATGGGTATAGGTTATGTAGTGACTGTACCAGAGATGTGATGGGTATAGGTTATATAGTGACTGTACCAGAGATGTGATGGGTATAGGTTATATAGTGACTGTACCAGAGATGTGATGGGTATAGGTTATATAGTGACTGTATCAGAGATGTGATTGGTATAGGTTATATAGTGAATGTACCAGAGATGTGATTGGTATAGGTTATATAGTGAATGTACCAGAGATGTGATGGGTATAGGTTATATAGTGACTGTACCAGAGAGGTGATGGGTATAGGTTATATAGTGACTGTACCAGAGATGTGATTGGTATAGGTTATATAGTGAATGTACCAGAGATGTGATGGGTATAGGTTATATAGTGACTGTACCAGAGAGGTGATGGGTATAGGTTATATAGTGACTGTACCAGAGATGTGATGGGTATAGGTTATATAGTGACTGTACCAGAGATGTGATGGGTATAGGTTATGTAGTGACTGTACCAGAGATGTGATGGGTATAGGTTATATAGTGACTGTACCAGAGATGTGATGGGTATAGGTTATATAGTGACTGTACCAGAGATGTGATGGGTATAGGTTATATAGTGACTGTACCAGAGATGTGATGGGTATAGGTTATGTAGTGACTGTACCAGAGATGTGATGGGTATAGGTTATATAGTGACTGTACCAGAGATGTGATGGGTATAGGTTATATAGTGACTGTATCAGAGATGTGATGGGTATAGGTTATATAGTGACTGTATCAGAGATGTGATGGGTATAGGTTATATAGTGACTGTACCAGAGATGTGATGGGTATAGGTTATATAGTGACTGTACCAGAGAGGTGATGGGTATAGGTTATATAGTGACTGTACCAGAGATGTGATGGGTATAGGTTATATAGTGACTGTATCAGAGATGTGATGGGTATAGGTTATATAGTGACTGTACCAGAGATGTGATGGGTATAGGTTATATAGTGACTGTACCAGAGATGTGATGGGTATAGGTTATATAGTGACTGTACCAGAGATGTGATGGGTATAGGTTATATAGTGACTGTACCAGAGAGGTGATGGGTATAGGTTATATAGTGACTGTACCAGAGATGTGATGGGTATAGGTTATATAGTGACTGTACCAGAGATGTGATGGGTATAGGTTATGTAGTGACTGTACCAGAGATGTGATGGGTATAGGTTATATAGTGACTGTACCAGAGAGGTGATGGGTATAGGTTATATAGTGACTGTACCAGAGATGTGATGGGTATAGGTTATATAGTGACTGTATCAGAGATGTGATGGGTATAGGTTATATAGTGACTGTACCAGAGATGTGATGGGTATAGGTTATATAGTGACTGTACCAGAGATGTGATGGGTATAGGTTATGTAGTGACTGTACCAGAGAGGTGATGGGTATAGGTTATATAGTGACTGTACCAGAGATGTGATGGGTATAGGCTATATAGTGACTGTACCAGAGATGTAATGGGTATAGGTTATATAGTGACTGTACCAGAGATGTGATGGGTATAGGCTATCTAGTGACTGTACCAGAGATGTGATGGGTATAGGTTATATAGTGACTGTACCAGAGATGTGATGGGTATAGGTTATATAGTGACTGTACCAGAGATGTGATGGGTATAGGTTATATAGTGACTGTACCAGAGATGTGATGGGTATAGGTTATATAGTGACTGTACCAGAGATGTGATGGGTATAGGTTATATAGTGACTGTACCAGAGATGTGATGGGTATAGGTTATATAGTGACTGTACCAGAGATGTGATGGGTATAGGTTATATAGTGACTGTACCAGAGAGGTGATGGGTATAGGTTATATAGTGACTGTATCAGAGATGTGATGGGTATAGGTTATATAGTGACTGTACCAGAGATGTGATGGGTATAGGTTATATAGTGACTGTACCAGAGATGTGATGGGTATAGGTTATATAGTGACTGTACCAGAGATGTGATGGGTATAGGTTATATAGTGACTGTACCAGAGATGTGATGGGTATAGGTTATATAGTGACTGTACCAGAGAGGTGATGGGTATAGGTTATATAGTGACTGTACCAGAGATGTGATGGGTATAGGTTATATAGTGACTGTACCAGAGATGAGATGGGTATAGGTTATATAGTGACTGTACCAGAGAGGTGATGGGTATAGGTTATATAGTGACTGTACCAGAGATGTGATGGGTATAGGTTATATAGTGACTGTACCAGAGATGTGATGGGTATAGGTTATATAGTGACTGTACCAGAGATGTGATGGGTATAGGTTATATAGTGACTGTACCAGAGATGAGATGGGTATAGGTTATATAGTGACTGTACCAGAGAGGTGATGGGTATAGGTTATATAGTGACTGTACCAGAGATGTGATGGGTATAGGTTATATAGTGACTGTACCAGAGATGTGATGGGTATAGGTTATCTAGTGACTATACCAGAGATGTGATGGGTATAGGTTATATAGTGACTGTACCAGAGATGTGATGGGTATAGGTTATATAGTGACTGTATCAGAGATGTGATGGGTATAGGTTATATAGTGACTGTACCAGAGATGTGATGGGTATAGGTTATATAGTGACTGTACCAGAGATGAGATGGGTATAGGTTATATAGTGACTGTACCAGAGAGGTGATGGGTATAGGTTATGTAGTGACTGTATCAGAGATGTGATGGGTATAGGTTATATAGTGACTGTACCAGAGATGTGATGGGTATAGGTTATATAGTGACTGTATCAGAGATGTGATGGGTATAGGTTATATAGTGACTGTACCAGAGAGGTGATGGGTATAGGTTATATAGTGACTGTACCAGAGATGTGATGGGTATAGGTTATATAGTGACTGTACCAGAGATGTGATGGGTATAGGTTATATAGTGACTGTACCAGAGATGTGATGGGTATAGGTTATATAGTGACTGTACCAGAGATGTGATGGGTATAGGTTATATAGTGACTGTATCAGAGATGTGATGGGTATAGGCTATCTAGTGACTGTACCAGAGATGTGATGGGTATAGGTTATATAGTGACTGTACCAGAGATGTGATGGGTATAGGTTATATAGTGACTGTACCAGAGATGTGATGGGTATAGGTTATATAGTGACTGTACCAGAGATGTGATGGGTATAGGTTATATAGTGACTGTACCAGAGAGGTGATGGGTATAGGTTATATAGTGACTGTACCAGAGATGTGATGGGTATAGGTTATGTAGTGACTGTACCAGAGATGTGATGGGTATAGGTTATATAGTAACTGTACCAGAGATGTGATGGGTATAGGTTATGTAGTGACTGTACCAGAGATGTGATGGGTATAGGTTATATAGTGACTGTACCAGAGATGTGATGGGTATAGGTTATATAGTGACTGTACCAGAGATGTGATGGGTATAGGTTATATAGTGACTGTACCAGAGATGTGATGGGTATAGGTTATATAGTAACTGTACCAGAGATGTGATGGGTATAGGTTATGTAGTGACTGTACCAGAGAGGTGATGGGTATAGGTTATGTAGTGACTGTACCAGAGATGTGATGGGTATAGGTTATATAGTGACTGTACCAGAGATGTGATGGGTATAGGTTATATAGTGACTGTACCAGAGATGTGATGGGTATAGGTTATATAGTGACTGTACCAGAGATGTGATGGGTATAGGTTATATAGTGACTGTACCAGAGAGGTGATGGGTATAGGTTATATAGTGACTGTACCAGAGAGGTGATGGGTATAGGTTATATAGTGACTGTACGAGAGATGTGATGGGTATAGGTTATATAGTGACTGTACCAGAGATGTGATGGGTATAGGTTATATAGTGACTGTACCAGAGATGTGATGGGTATAGGTTATATAGTGACTGTACCAGAGATGTGATGGGTATAGGTTATATAGTGACTGTACCAGAGAGGTGATGGGTATAGGTTATATAGTGACTGTACCAGAGATGTGATGGGTATAGGTTATATAGTGACTGTACCAGAGATGTGATGGGTATAGGTTATATAGTGACTGTACCAGAGATGTGATGGGTATAGGTTATATAGTGACTGTACCAGAGATGTGATGGGTATAGGTTATATAGTGACTGTACCAGAGATGTGATGGGTATAGGTTATATAGTGACTGTACCAGAGATGTGATGGGTATAGGTTATATAGTGACTGTACCAGAGATGTGATGGGTATAGGTTATATAGTGACTGTACCAGAGATGTGATGGGTATAGGTTATATAGTGACTGTACCAGAGATGTGATGGGTATAGGTTATATAGTGACTGTACCAGAGATGTGATGGGTATAGGTTATATAGTGACTGTACCAGAGATGTGATGGGTATAGGTTATATAGTGACTGTACCAGAGATGTGATGGGTATAGGTTATATAGTGACTGTACCAGAGATGTGATGGGTATAGGTTATATAGTGACTGTACCAGAGATGTGATGGGTATAGGTTATATAGTGACTGTACCAGAGAGGTGATGGGTATAGGTTATATAGTGACTGTACCAGAGATGTGATGGGTATAGGTTATATAGTGACTGTACCAGAGATGTGATGGGTATAGGTTATATAGTGACTGTACCAGAGGTGTGATGGGTATAGGTTATATAGTGACTATACCAGAGATGTGATGGGTATAGGTTATATAGTGAATGCACAGTTTTGGCATAGTGCATTACAAGGTGCATCCCCTCCTTTCCAGCCTTACTTATAGGGTAAGAAGGAGGATATAGGGGACATCATACTATAGGGTAAGAAGAAGAATATAGGGGACATCATATTACAGGGTAAGAAGGAGGATATAGAGGACATCATATTATAGGGTAAGAAGGAGGATATAGAGGACATCATATTATAGGGTAAGAAGGAGGATATAGAGGACATCATACTATAGGGTAAGAAGGAGGATATAGGGGACATCATATTATAGAGTAAGAAGGAGGATGCAGAGGACATCATATTATAGGGTAAGAAGGAGGATATAGGGGACATCATATTATAGGGTAAGAAGGAGGATATAGAGTACATCATATTATAGGGTAAGAATAAGAATATAGGGGACATCATATTATAGGGTAAGAAGGAGGATATAAAGGACATCACATTATAGGGTAAGAAGGAGGATATAGGGGACATCATATTACAGGGTAAGAAGGAGGATATAGGGGACATCATATTATAGGGTAAGAAGGAGGATTTAGAGGACATCATATTATAGGATAAGAAGGAGGATATAGAGGACATTATATTATAGGGTAAGAAGGAGGATATAGGGGACATCATATTATAGGGTAAGAAGGAGGATATAGAGTACATCATATTATAGGGTAAGAAGGAGGATATAGGGGACATCATATTATAGGGTAAGAAGGAGGGTATAGGGGAGATCATATTATAGGGTAAGAAGGAGGATATAGGAGACATCATATTACAGGGTAAGAAGGAGGATATAGGGGACATCATATTATAGGGTAAGAAGGAGGATTTAGAGGACATCATATTATAGGATAAGAAGGAGGATATAGAGGACATTATATTATAGGGTAAGAAGGAGGATATAGGGGACATCATATCATAGGGTAAGAAGGAGGATATAGAGTACATCATATTATAGGGTAAGAAGGAGGATATAGGGGACATCATATTATAGGGTAAGAAGGAGGGTATAGGGGAGATCATATTATAGGGTAAGAAGGAGGATATAGGAGACATCATATTACAGGGTAAGAAGGAGGATATAGGGGACATCATATTATAGGGTAAGAAGGAGGATATAGAGGACATCATATTAGAGGGTAAGAAGGAGGATATAGGGGACATCATATTATAGAGTAAGAAGGAGGATGCAGAGGACATCATATTATAGGGTAAGAAGGAGGATATAGAGGTCATAATATTATAGGGTAAGAAGGAGGATATAGGGGACATCATATTACAGGGTAAGAAGGAGGATATAGAGGACATCATATTACAGGGCAAGAAGGAGAATATAGGATACATCATATTATAGGGTAAGAAGGAGGATATAGAGGACATAATATTATAGGGTAAGAAGGAGGATATAGAGGACATCATATTATAGGGTAAGAAGGAGGATGTAGAGGACATCATATTACAGGGCAAGAAGGAGAATATAGGAGACATCATATTATAGGGTAAGAAGGAGGATATAGAGGACATAATATTGTAGGGTAAGAAGGAGGATATAGGGGACATCATATTACAGGGTAAGAAAGAGGATATAGGGGACATCATATTACAGGGTAAGAAGGAGGATATAGAGGACATCATATTATAGGGTAAGAAGGAGGATATAGGGGACATCATATTATAGGGTAAGAAGGAGGATATAGGGGACATCATATTACAGGGTAAGAAGGAGGATATAGAGGACATCATATTACAGGGCAAGAAGGAGAATATAGGATACATCATATTATAGGGTAAGAAGGAGGATATAGAGGACATAATATTATAGGGTAAGAAGGAGGATATAGAGGACATCATATTAGAGGGTAAGAAGGAGGATATAGGGGACATCATATTATAGAGTAAGAAGGAGGATGCAGAGGACATCATATTATAGGGTAAGAAGGAGGATATAGAGGTCATAATATTATAGGGTAAGAAGGAGGATATAGGGGACATCATATTACAGGGTAAGAAGGAGGATATAGAGGACATCATATTACAGGGCAAGAAGGAGAATATAGGATACATCATATTATAGGGTAAGAAGGAGGATATAGAGGACATAATATTATAGGGTAAGAAGGAGGATATAGAGGACATCATATTATAGGGTAAGAAGGGGGATATAGAGGACATCATATTATAGGGTAAGAAGGAGGATGTAGAGGACATCATATTACAGGGCAAGAAGGAGAATATAGGAGACATCATATTATAGGGTAAGAAGGAGGATATAGAGGACATAATATTGTAGGGTAAGAAGGAGGATATAGGGGACATCATATTACAGGGTAAGAAAGAGGATATAGGGGACATCATATTACAGGGTAAGAAGGAGGATATAGAGGACATCATATTATAGGGTAAGAAGGAGGATATAGGGGACATCATATTATAGGGTAAGAAGGAGGATATAGAGGACATCATATTATAGGGTAAGAAGGAGGATATAGGGGACATCATATTATAGGGCAAAAAGGAGGATATAGGGGACATAATATTATAGGGTAAGAAGAAGGATATAGGGGACATCATATTATAGGGTAAGAAGGAGGATATAGGGTACATCATATTATAGGGTAAGAAGGAGGATATAGGGGACATCATATTATAGGGTAAGCAGGAGGATATAGAGGACATCATATTATAGGGTAAGAAGGAGGATATAAGGGACATCATATTATAGGGTAAGAAGGAGGATATAGGGGACATCATATTACAGGGTAAGAAGGGGGATATAAAGTACATCATATTATAGGGTAAGAAGGAGGATATAGAGGACATCATACTATAGGGTAAGAAGGAGGATATAGGGGACATCATATTATAGGGTAAGAAGGAGGATATAGGGGACATCATATCATAGGGTAAGAAGGAGGATATAGAGGACATCATATTATAGGGTAAGAAGGAGGATATAGGGGACATCATATTATAGGGTAAGAAGGAGGATATAGGGGACATCATATTATAGGGTAAGAAGGAGGATATAGGGGACATAATATTATAGGGTAAGAAGGAGGATATAGGGGACATCATATTATAGGGTAAGAAGGAGGATATAGGGTACATCATATTATAGGGTAAGAAGGAGGAAATAGGGGACATCATATTATAGGGTAAGAAGGGGGATATAGAGTACATCATATTATAGGGTAAGAAGGAGGATATAGAGGGCATCAAATTATAAGGTAAGAAGGAGGATATAGAGGACATCATATTATAGGGTAAGAAGGAGGATATAGGGGACATCATATTATAGAGTAAGAAGGAGGATATAGAGGACATCATTTTATAGAGTAAGAAGGAGGATATAGAGGACATCATATTATAGAGTAAGAAGGAGGATATAGAGGACATCATATTATAGAGTAAGAAGGATTATATAGAGGATACCATATTATAGGGTAAGAAGGAGGATATAGAGCACATCATATTATAGGGTAAGAAGGAGGATATAGGGGACATCATATTATAGGGTAAGAAGGAGGATATAGGGGACATCATATTATAGGGTAAGAAGGAGGATATAGGGGACATCATATTATAGGGTAAGGAGGAGGATATAGAGGACATCATATTATAGGGTAAGAAGGAGGATATAGAGGACATCATATTATAGGTTAAGAAGGAGGATATAGAGGACATCATATTATAGGGTAAGAAGGAGGATATAGAGGACATCATATTATAGGGTAAGAAGGAGGATATAGGGGACATCATATTATAGGGCAAGAAGGAGGATATAGGGGACATAATATTATAGGGTAAGAAGAAGGATATAGGGGACATCATATTATAGGGTAAGAAGGAGGATATAGGGGACATCATATTATAGGGTAAGAAGGAGGATATAGAGGACATCACATTTTAGGGTATTTTATTTGTGCTTCAGATTATCCTGATTCTTCAAACCCCAATGGTGAGTGGTATGTACAGTATATATAAGTTATATTTTATAGTTGTCTATTTATCAAGCGTAAAACCATGCGGAAATTGCTCCTCTGCTCGGTTTAGGTAAACTTAGGTATTAAAGCTATTTCAGAAAAGTCTATCACAGGAGATATCACAGCCTAACACAGAAAACCACATTATTCTCAATGTGTTTGGAGCGATTTCTCAAGCTCTGTAATGCTTCTCTCAAGACGGTGTTTGCACCTGTAGCCTATGGGCTACAGCATCACCTGGGCAGGGTCCCCGGATCCCTCCCAGGCAGGCTGGACTGTGATGATGCGCAGTATGGGTGCAGGAACTTCCTTCTTTCACTGCTGCGATAAGGAAGAGTTGTAAGACGTGTCACTGAGCCCTGTCACATCCTCATATTAGATGTCCGACATGACATCTATCATCGATGCGAATAGCGGATGTTACTTAACAGGAAAAAATGTGAATATTGGTAAATAGGCTCTATTTAGAGATAAATATAAAAATGAATCAACTGTTCATAAAATATAGATAAACTTTAACTGGAGCTTCACTTACAAATGCAGCCTAATAAATTCCAAACACACGCCAGTTTACAAATACACATATAATGTACAAAATAAATATTTATGGAACCCCTTCAAGCGCAATTGTATCTCATAAAGGGAATACTTATATTTAAATCTGGTGACGTCTCATAGATGTCTGATGCCAATGTGTATCCAATGGAATCCTGGTATCCAGTGTCCTGTGATTCTCAGCCGATCCTGGTATCCGGCGTCCTGTGATTCTCAGCCGATCCTGGTATCCAGCGTCCTGTGATTCTCAGCCGATTCTGGTATCCGGCGTCCTGTGATTCTCAGCCGATCCTGGTATCCAGCGTCCTGTGATTCTCAGCCGATCCTGGTATCCAGCGTCCTGTGATTCTCAGCCGATCCTGGTATCCGGCGTCCTGTGATTCTCAGCCGATCCTGGTATCCGGCGTCCTGTGATTCTCAGGTGATCCTGGTATGCGGCGTCCTGTGATTCTCAGCCGATCCTGGTATCCAGCGTCCTGTGATTCTCAGCCGATCCTGGTATCCAGCGTCCTGTGATTCTCAGCCGATCCTGGTATCCGGCGTCCTGTGATTCTCAGCCGATCCTGGTATCCAGCGTCCTGTGATTCTCAGCCGATCCTGGTATCCAGCATCCTGTGATTCTCAGCCGATCCTGGTATCCGGCGTCCTGTGATTCCAGCGTCCTGTGATTCTCAGCCGATCCTGGTATCCAGCGTCCTGTGATTCTCAGCCGATCCTGGTATCCAGCATCCTGTGATTCTCAGACGATCCTGGTATCCAGCATCCTGTGATTCTCAGCCGATCCTGATATCCAGCATCCTGTGATTATCAGGTGATCCCGGTATCCAACGTCCTGTGAATATCAGCCGATCCTGATATCCAGCATCCTGTGATTCTCAGGTGATCCTAGTACCATCGTCCTGTGATTCTTAGGTGATCCTGGTATACGGCGTCCTGTGCTCCTCAGCCGATCCTGGTATCCAGCATCCTGTGATTCTCAGGTGATCCTGGTATCCGGCATCATGTGATTCTCAGCCAACAGTGCCCTGAGAAGGATATGACTGGGTTAATATCTTTACACAGTTACAATTGATCCTCCAACAGCACGAAAAAAAGTAGTGGCACCCGTTCGCAGTGTTAATATGCAGATATCTGCAATGTAATCGGCATACCCTGTTACGAGCCGCGGCGGTACGCCGCATCCTGGCGTGAGCACGTGCATTAGTCTCAATGCACTGTTATATTTGTGGAGGTTGTAGGGACATCCTCCAACTCCAGGGGGAGCTCTCGCATGATTCTATTTGTCATTCATACATGTTCCTGGTTGTGATATGACCTATGCTAGTTCCCAGCTAGTAATTAATTAGCAGCCTCCTGAGGCTGATTGTCAGCCCTGTCCTCCTCCTCTCTGATTTGTCCATCATAGTATTTAAGGCAGTGAGGACTGGGCCTCACTGCTGGCTATAGTTCCTGCTCTGTGCATACTTACCTGTTCCCTGCTCTGTTCCACTTCTCTGCCTTTGGATTGACCTTGCTGTGTATGACCTTGGACCGTGTACTGGACTCTGCTATATTGTCTGTGACCTTGATCTCTGCCTGTTACCTGGATTCGTTGTTTTCCGCCAGCCCTGACCTTTTGCCTGGACTACACCACTGCTGCCCGCTGTACCCCTTGACCTCGGCCTGTTTGGACTTTGCGATTCTTCCACGTGGCCCTCGCCTGCGCTGCGGTAGGGTTATAGACTTGTACTAGTTTGAGCTTAAGACCTGGGGGCATCCGAGTACCTGTGAGCACGTTCAGCTCTACGGGAAAGGCGGCTGCTATAGGCGAAGACCTCTGTGACCTGTTCTACAAGTTTATGACACTTGCCGTCAGCCATAACATACCCACCCAATTCTGACATGGCAAAAGCCACTCTTGAAGATTTGCGTTAAAAAATTAGGATCTACAGTAGTCGTATCATTGTGGCCAGTAGGTCTTAGTAATTTTCTGAATGGCTCAGAAACTTGTAGAATCACAATGGGGGGCGTATAAAATTGATAGTGAATTGAAATCACAAGAGTTAAATGGACAATCTCTGTTTAGTCGCCCAACAAGTAGCTCTCAGAGATATGGGTGATGTTGTCTCCAGAATAAACATTTTTAACATCCCAAAAATTATCAACAAAAGAGAAGTGACTTACAATAAATTACATCTGTGTTTCATTCATCCTGTAAGTTCTTTATCTCCATTTACAATATCATCGAAAATTAAGATACCTGTAAATTTAAGTTACAGTTAGTTACCCAGACACAACAAGGACCCCACAGAATTTTGTATAATGCGTGACATAGGAAGTACAATAATACATATACTTCCATCACAGTTTTATATCTTGTGTCCGCTGCCTGTCTTCTATGTTCAGTGGTGAAATGACCTTTTTCCTGTGGCTAGATGTCTTTGAATGGTGCTGGATTGTAGGGATTAGGGGCTACAAGGCGGAGGTCATGTTACTTACCCTTTGAAACCATTCTGTAAGTTATCTAACAGGTTACTAAAGTCCAGTTTTATGTGTGCAAAACTGAGAACCCTCACACAAAGTTGAGTCTTCCCCTTATCCACAAGTATGGTCATTCCAGTAACGACTGTAGTCTTATTTTGCTGAAGATGTGAATGTTGAATTAAACATAAAAATAAACTTGAATTACAAGTCTTGGGTCCACTGGTGCAGATTTATCTGGAGTTTCAGTTGTCTTCTCCTCATTGGATGGTGGCATCAAGCACTCTTGTTTGGAGTGCTCCAACTGATAATCCACCGGATTACCTATAACTCAACAACACATGGGACCAGCTTCTGGTCACTGCGACATAACTCAGGTCAGGTACATGTCAACCAGTTATATGTCCCTTCCAAAGAGTCCCTGGCAGGTACATCTTCATATTTGGACCCTGCTTGATAACCTTCCATCCCCCTAACTTGTGACAGTCATCTTCAATTTACTCATTTTCAACTCACACTGATAGCAAACGCTCCAAGCTTCTTGCTGCAATGCCACCTAGGAGAGGATACAGGTTATTATAGTCTCCACATTGATGTTTGGATAATAAAGTTCTGAAATAAATCACATCCACTTACTGCACTTACTTACACATAGGGACAGTCTTATATGAGGGGTAACTGGGTGGATGGTACCTCCAATTCTGCTGCTGGGGACATGAAGTCATGAGATCTTCTCTTTAATCTTCTGTTATCAATATTCATTTGTTACACCTATCCCAAGGTTTAGTCTGTGACCTGTGAAGATCTGTTTTCTATTTGCTGGCTGTACAAAGACTAATCAATAAATGACAGAGACACATCTTGTGGACACCCCAGTGACAGCGAGCAGATAAACGTATAATAATTCACCTATTAATTATCTGTGTCTCACCAGACAGGACGGGGAATTCCTAAAGATGCAGAGACACCAAAACTATTTCCAGAGGATCAATCATCGTACGTTGGTGAAACATTCTTAAGTGTATTAGTAAAATACAAAGTATATATAGGACAGATACATATAGAATGTTGTCAAATGTGTTTGGTAAAATAATATTTTGCTTAGTATTGCAGAAATAAATATTAGCAAAAATTATTGCAACCCAGAAAATACAATACATTATAAATAATAAATAAGATACATTATGAATAATAATGATAATAATAATAATAAAGCCAGCGATTCACTGACACTTTTCTCTGCTACCTAATGTTAAGACAGGACAGTAGTCTGCTGTGTACATGTACGTGGGATGATGGTAAGTTATAGAGTGGCTATGGTAGAACAACTTAAACTGGTCTGCACGCAACTTAAGTTTTTGTCCATAGAGTGCTAGTTTGTGATCCACTTAAATTCCACTGAATGCAGCATAATATTCCAGGCTGGTCTATAATCTCACATACAACCCTAAAGTGTGGGGGGTGGATGCTTCTCCAAAAAAGTAGACAGAAAGTGGCTGACAACCTTGCAGACCTGTGCACTGTGGATTGGTTGAGTGAAGCACAAGCTGGTGATGTCACAGTAACACATTGCTCTACAAATGGGGAAGGAGCTTCAGCTCATTGTAATGCAATGTGTGTACATTTGTGGGAGCCACATAGTAATGTCAGAGTTACACTGAATAGCATATCTTAGCATCTCAGAAAATACGGGGAGAAAGTCACCTGTTTCACTTCAGCAGCTGACGTTTAGGAAATAAAATCAACTGAAAATGTGAGAGAAACGGACACTTGTCTTTTCATAAAATGTTTTAATAAAAATTGTGATGTGATGGTACAACCATTTGTTTGGGGGGTCTTTTAGAGCCAGCCTCTGTGTGTTTGGGGGAAGGTGGGGGGGGGGGATTAGATCCAGTGTCCGTGTAGGGAGGTTTAGCTATTTCTTAAAAAGCAAGTGTTGGGCACAAATCTGGAGTTTGTAAGGAACATTAACAAACAGGATTTTCTCTTTTAATTCTAGCACTGAGAGCCTCCAATGACAATCTCCTGTCTGATAGGTGAATGATCTCATACTGGTCATACCACCATGTTTCTATATCATTATAAAATGAGTTATTCATCACATCTATGTTCTAATGGGAAATTTATATTGATACTAAATTAATAATCTAATAAACAATGTGGGAACTGGCCCCTCTTTCTTTATTAGGGTCTATGCCACAGGCAGACGAGCTGCAGCTAACACAGATTATACATCGACAATCTACATGTAATCTATTTATATTTATAATCTACTATATTTATTCAAACAGAGCCTTACAAAGGTTCTATTAAATATTATTATTATTATTATTATTATTATTATTATTATTATCAGTAGTAGTATACTGTTATTAGTAATATTATATTATTACTAGTAGTTTTATATTATTATTATATTAGAAATAATATATGCTTTTTTTAAATTGTCTAGAAATTTAGATATATATCGTGCTTTCCCTATTTGGTTGTTTTACTTGTTGATTATTATTTATTTATTTTTAAAAGTAATAATTTTTGTTTTTCACAAGTTAACGGGCAAATTACAAACATTGCATTATGTGCATTTGAAGTCGTTACATAGTAATAAAGGAAATATTGAAAGACAAAAGAGTTGAATTATTATAAGCATTCAGCTGTTATCAACGTAATAACTTTTTTAATAGAGAAGGCAAATAAGGGGGGGGGGAGTGAGGAAAGGGATGACAGGGGGTCAGTTATATCAATAAGAGTGAGGAAGTAATCAGACTATATTCACATCTGTGATATGTTTATATGAGTAGCTGAGTGTGTCTTAGTGGCTGGAACGTAAGTCTCCAAATTAATCGAAGGGTTAGGTTTACAATATCCAAGAAATGCCAAACAGTGGTTTTACTTGATTATTATTATTATTATGCTATTATTACTATATAAGTAGTAGTTATTATTATTCATATTAATTATTCATTATTATTATTATGCTATTATTACTATATTATTATTATTATTAGTAGTAGTAGTTGTAATAATAGTAGAAGTATAATAATAGTGTTATTATTATTATTATTATTAGTAGTAGTAGAGTATTATATTACATTATTATTAGTGGTGTTATTTTACAACACAGTAGATATGAAATCAATTTCCAATGTAACAACAACTATCAAACTTCCTCTGAAACATGATACAGGACAGAGATTTACAATGATATTAAGATGATAATAATAATAATAATAATAATAATAATAATAATAATAATAATATGCACATTAGAGGCAGTTGAGTTTTATACATTTAATATTTAATAATCTAGTTACAAGTTACAATGTAATATACATCTATATTTTATACATGGAGAATTGTTTTCAACTTTACTCTTAAATGCAGATTTTTCCAGGGGATTTAAAGAAAAAAACATTTTTCTTTTTTCCCATCTTTTAAAAAAGTTTTATTATAATCTTAAAATTATTGCACTAGGAAGATATGTTGGACTTATTGCTACATTGTTACTGTTTAAAGGTGACATATTTATTTTCAACATGTTAAGGTTTGTTCTGTGTACCTATTTTCCATGTGTATAAATG